>NW_007729510.1:85013-230775 GCF_000696425.1 Galeopterus variegatus | reverse complement strand
CACACTTCTCAGGGTCACGCTGTCTCCTGGCACGGCTGCTCCAGACCCGTCGCCATCTTGAGTCCCTGAACAGACATTTTTCAAAGGAAGACATGCAAATGGCCAACAGATACATGAAAAGATGCTCAACATCACTGGTCATCAGGGAAATGCAAATTAAAACTACATTGAGATACCACCTCACCCCTGTTAGACTGGCTATAATCAAAAAGATGGTGAACAACAAATGCTGGTGAGGGTGTGGAGAGAAGAGAACACTACTGCACAGTTGGTGGGACTGTAAATTAGTACAACCACTATCACAAACAGTATGGAGATTTCTCCAACAACTACAGATAGATCTTCCATATGATCCAGCAATCCCTCTTCTGGGTATGTACTCAGAGGAATGGAAATCATCGTGTTGAAGGGATACCTGCACTCCCATGTTCATTACAGCTTTGTTTACAATAGCCAAGACATGGAACCAACCTAAATGTCCACTGATGGATGATTGGGTAAGGAAACTGTGGTACATATACACCATGGAATATTATTCTGTCATAAAAAAGAATGAAATACTCCCATTTGCAACAACATGGATGAACCAGGAGAAACTTATGTTGAGTGAAATAAGCAAAGCACAGAGGGATAAATACCTCATGTGTTCACTCATATGTGGGAGCTAAGAGAGAAAGGAAGGAAGGAAAGAAAGACCACAAGTAGTGCTTTGGTCTTACAGAGGGAAGGAATATTCCTAGAGTACAAAGCGGAGTTGGAGGGAAAGGGAAAGGGGGAGGGAGGTTGGGGGATAATTGGTTGGGGACACAGGGTACAAAAGGAATTTCTGGTGATGGGTATGTCCCCAGTATGAATCTAGCCTTCACATCATGGGCATGAGGGGTGACAATTAGATTTGTATCTCATGAATATTCATAAAAAAAGAACTTGAAAAAGGAAACCCTAAAAAAAAAGAATTAAGTGTTGGTATAGAAAAAACAAACAAAACAAAACAAACAAAAAACAAATATAAAGAGATAATTATAAAAACATCAAGACAAAAGTGACAGGTCACAAATAAAAAAATCTCTGTTAGACTAACAGCATATTGCTCAGATAAACCTTACAGGCCTGGAGAAAATAAAAAGGTATATTTGAAGTGCTGAATAAATACCATCAAGAAAACATGCAACATGTGGACTTAGCTACATGTCCATGGTTCTTGTTGTATGCCCTTGAGCTTCTCTGACAAGGGAGCACCCACGAGTGAGAGGCAGTTGACTCCCTTGAAGCCACCAGTAGATATTGGAGAGCTGGTGAATAAATTCTCTCCCTTCTATCCCTAAGGCACGTAATTCTGAGTCATATTTACACTGAGAATCGTCACTATCTTTATCTGAAAAAACTGTAGAGGTCCCATCCCTGAAGATGAGAAGAAGTATGATGAAGCATGGACTTATTCAAGAGGATAGAATAATGTTTGGGACTCTTGCATATGGAGGAATGCACAAAGAATTGGTCAAACAAGTTCGTACTACACCTGCCTGGCATCTTTACAGGACAAAATCACTGGCCCTAAAGGAAAGATGTGTATATAATTAACTGACATAAAGAAATGTTGTAATTACAAATTAGAAAGAGAGAGCAGCAAACAAGTCTTTATTAGCAAACATTTCATTCTTACTGTCACAGCCATGTTCATGGGATTCTGAAATGGGTACTTTTTGGGTGATTGCTGGTGAAATTGTCCTGCTGTACGTGCAGTTCGTGCCTGAGGAAGGCAGCAGTTTCCTTCCCCAAGAATCACTAAATGCCCGAAGGTGCCTTTTGAGAAGCTCCTGGGACAACACTGTTTATATAAAGGACCCCTCTCGTCCCTGGAGGCCAAAGCATGTCCTCTGAAAACTGCAGTACCAGCCTTGGATTGGAAAAATATTTCAAAGCACAATGACCAACATGCAAACTGACTGAGCTCTTCTTTTGTTGCATATGGAAATCCAAATAAAGCCTTGGTGGCAGATGCTCTGCAGCTCAGTCCTGAAGCCTGAACTAATATCAAATCTTGTTCAATCACTAGATGATTCTAACATCTAAAAAATCTCTTTTGATATGGAGGGGGAAAAAAAGAAAGAGAATTCAGGTAAGAGTCAATAGCTACACTAGTGATCACTGAATATAAATTATAGCCATGAAAATTTTAGCTTAAGGCTGACTCTGCTTGCAATGATTTAAACACTATTATTTTAGAGTGATACAATTGTTCGATATGGGCAAATAAGTTTATAAAGGTCCTCCTCTTAACTTTCAAAACAAACATGGTCAAACTATCATATGATGCCAAGGAGAGTGTGCTCCCAGTTCCATAATAGATTATACATTTGTGAGGATTTTATGAGTGATAAATTTCCAAAGCAAATCTGGAGAGGTAACTGGATGAGGTCAAAATCAAGAATGGAGTAATTGTGCCCATTTCTTGGGCTGGTTTATACTGAAGAAGAACTCAGGCTCTTATGAACCTCCAAAGTGACTTCTTTCACTGAACATTACATGTGAAGAGGTCCTCCTCATACCACTGCCTTCAGTCGTAACCCTGGCTGAAGCGCTAAGAGGGTATAGAATTGAAAATGAATATATATTAGTCTACCACCCAGCCAAATAGTATCACTCAGGAAACTTGCTTAGGTAGCCTTAACGTTCACACATTTTTAGAATATACGCTTGGCTCACCTAGAAAAAAATCTTTGAAGGGTTTAAAGATTGAACTGGTATCACCTAGAAAGAAAAAGATGAAACAGGGCTTGAACAGGTGTGAAGAGATGATTTGTAAATTACTTCTTTTGCCAGTGACTAGCAGAGATTTTTTTTTTACTTCATCATCAGCCTGCCTCATTCTACTTCATTTTTTATTTAAAAAAAAAAAAAAACTTGTACTTTTAGTCAGATAGACATTTACATTCCTTTTCAGAGAAAAAAAGCTTAGTCTTCTCTCTTAGCTAAGAAATGTTTTTTTCAAAGTACAGTCACTTAAAGCAGTGCAGTGTGGACTAACGTGGCTATTTTATTTACGCTATAAAAATATGTATTTATGTATCAATTTGAACTTATTCTTCAAAGTTTCTCTATATAATTGTCAAAAAAGATAAAGCTCAAGAAATGGTTTAAATAAACTTTTCGCTAGCCTTATCAAGATGGGGGAAGATCTGGAGTCTAGCCTAGGTTAAATCTGTATTCTGTTTTATGATGCAAAGAATATTCTGTACCTTCTTCATAAGCATTGCTGCTTCTCTCCCCACTCACATGACAGCATACTTCCCACTGGGTTTTGTTCAATCACCAGATTCATAGTTTCTGGCCTTTTGTTTAGCTTGGGGAAACTATAGTTAGCCTCTGAAATAAGGAATTCATAACCTCTCATTGGTACAACATTTGCAAGTTATACTGAGTGTTAATTTTACTTCTTCTCAGCCAAGAATCTGAATTATCAGACAGCATTTAGAACCCAGTAAATATGCGGGAAGAAGATAACATATACAGGTACATGGCTCTATGGCCTGTTGACACAGATGACCCAGTAGCCAGAGCAAGGAAAAGTATTGGATTCTGAAGTCACTCTAAAAGGCTAGAGTAACACGATTTGGATGTGCAAAAAGAAGGAACCTCTGAATCAGCCCAAAACTTCTCCAGGTTCTTCTTGGACAGAGCCCTAGTCATTCCTCTTGATAAGGCATAACTTCTTCCTTAGCAGGGAATTTTCAGAAGAGAAGAGCTAACAAATTCTCTTGGTGATGTGTTTTACCAAGTGGGATCTATAAAATGTTGGTTTATTGAATAGATAAACAAAATTGACAAGTCATTATCTAGACTAACCTAGAAAAAGAGAAAAGACTCAAATAAATAATATCAGAAACAAAAAAAAATGGAGACATTACAACTTTTAAAACAGAAATGCAAAAATATCATTAGAGATTATTACGAACAACTATACATCAACAAATTGGAAAATCTAGAGGAAATGGATAAAATCCTGGACACATGAAATCTACCATTGAACCAAAAGGAAATAGAAAACCTGAACAGACCAATTATGAATGAAAAGATTGAATCAGTAGTAAAATATCCCCCATGGAAAAAAAAGTCTAGGAGCAGATTGCTTTACTGCTTAATTTTACCAAACATTTAAAGAAAAATTAATACCAACCTGTGCTTTGCAATTTTTCCAAAAAAAAAAAAAAAAAGAATTGAAGAGAAAAAAATTCTTCCTAACTCATTCTATGAGGCCAGCATTATCCTGATATAAAAACAAGACAAGGAAACAACAGTGAGGAAAACTATAGCCCAATATCTCTTTTGAACATAAATGAAAAAAATCCACAGGAAAACACTAGCAAACTGAGTTTAGCACAACATTAAAAAGATATGTCACCACAATCAAGTGAGATATATTCCATTGATACAAGGTTTATTTAACATATGCAAATCAATAAACATAACACATCACATATACAGAATAAAAGACAAAAACCATAGAATCATCTCAACTGATGCAGAAAAAGCATTTGGTAAAACTCAAAGCCCTTTTACGAAAACAACCAAAATTGAGCACAGAACACAATAAAAACCATATATGAAATGTCATAGGTAACATATTGACTGAGGAAAAGCCAAAATCTTGTGAGACCTGAAACCATGAAACTACTAGAAGAAAACATAGAAGAAATGCTTCAGGACACTAAACTGGGCAAAGGCTTTATGAAGAGGACCTCAAAAGCATAAGGAACAAAAGGAAAAATAGATAAATGGAATTATGTGATTCTAAAAGGCTTCTGTACAGCAAAAGAAACAATGAACAGAGTTGAAGAGACAACCTCGAAATGGGAAAAAATATTGGCAACTGAAATTCCAGTGCATACAAGGAAATAAAACAACTCAACAGCAAAAAAGCAAATAATCCAGTGGAGTTAATGGTTTACCAGTTTTGTTTATCTCTCAAAAAAAAAAAAAAAAACATAAGATTTTGTTTTGTCAATTTTTTTTGTATTTTTCTTTTGTCTCAATTTTGTTTATTTTTGTTCTTACTGTTATTTCCCTCTTTATACTAATTTAGAGTTTGGATTGTTCTTGCTTTTCTAATTATTTAAGGTGCATTGTTAGGTTGTTTATTTGAAATCTTTCTACTTTTTTGGTGTAGGCATTAATTGCTATAAGTTTCCTTTTCACTGCTTGGCTGTATGTCATAGGTATTTATATATTCTGTTTCTGTTTTCATTTGTTTCAGTAAATTTTCTTTTTAATTTATTATTTGACATATATGCTGTTCAGGACAATGTTGTTTAATCTTCATGTATTTTTACAGTTTTAAAAATTATCTTGCTATTGATTTCTAGTTTTTTTTTTGTGGTCAAATAAGTGCTTCATATAATTTCAATTTTTATAAATTTGTTAAGACTTGTTCTGTGGCCTAACATATGGTCAATCCTGGAAAATGTTTCATGTGCCGATGAGAAGAATGTTTATTCTGCAGCTATTGGATGAAATGTTTTGTAAATATCTGTAAAGTCCATTTGGTTGATAGTGCAATTTAAATCTAATAATTTTTGTGGGTTTTCTTTCTAGTTGATTTGTCTGTTTCTGAGAGTAAGGTGCTGAAGTTTCCAAGTATCATGTATGGTATTGAAATATATCTTTCTCTTTAGATCTAATAATATTAGCTTTTTATGTCAGAGTGCTCCAGTGATAGGTACATGTATCATTAAAATTGTTATATCATCTTGCTGAATTGACTCCTTTAACAGCATATAGTGATCATTGTTTTGTCTCTTTTTACAGTTTTGATTTAACATATGTGCTATGTGTTATAAGTATAGCTATTCCTACTCACTTTTTATTTTCACTCTCATGAAATATGTTTTTCCACCCTATCACTATGTGTGCCCATACAGATGAAGTGTGTTTCTTGAAGGCAGCATATATTCAGGTAGTGCTTTTTAAAAATCCATTCAGCCAGGCTTAATCTTTTAATTGCAGAATTGAGTCCATTTACTAAAGGTTATTATTGATAGATGAGAACTTAGTTCTATTTTTTTGTTCCTTTCTGTCTTATTGCTTATCATTAGTTTGGTGATTTCCTGCAGTGATTTCTTTCTCTTTCACATTTGTGTATCTGCTTTATCAGTGAGTTTTATCTTTTTGTATGTTTGCATGATGGAATTATCTTCTTTAACTTGTATTTGTAGGACATTCTTGATCATTTCTGGGGGATATGGGTACTGATCTAGTAGTGATAAATTCTGTCACTTTTTGCTTTCTCTGAAAACTTTTATTTCTCCATCATCCCAAGAAGGATAACTTTGCTGGAGATGATATTTTTGGATGGCAATTTCTTTTTGCAGCAATTTGAATATATTATTCCATTCTCTCCAGGCCTGCAGGCTTTCTGCTGAGAAATATGCTGTTAGTCTAATGTGGATTCCCTTATATGTGACCTAACACTTTTCTCTTGTTGTTTTAGAATCCCCTCTTTGTCTTTTAATTTTGACATTTTGGCTGTAATGCACCTTGGAGAGCACTTCTTGGGTTGAATCTATCTGAAAACCTTTGAGCTTCCTGAATCTGTATGTATATATCTCTCTCAAGACTTGGGAATTTTTTAGGTATTACTTTATTAAATTGGTTTTTAACGCATTTTTCTGCTCTTCTTTCAGGAATGCCCAGAATTCAAACATATGTTTGCTTAATAATGCCCGATAATTTCTGCAGGCTTTATTTACTCTTTTATATATGTTTATATAAACATATGTATATTTTTCCTCTGTGTGTAATATCTTTTTTGTTTGGTTTTTGTTTTCTTGGCAGCTAACCAGTATAGGGATCTAAACCCTTGACTTTGGTGCTATAACACCATGAACTAACCAGTCAGCCAATTTCAATGACATATTTTGAGAATTTTTTTCTTCTGCCTGCTCCAGTCTTCTATTGAAGCTCTCTATTGTACTCTCTATTTCACTCATTGACTTCTTCAACTGTAGAACTTCTGCTTACACCTTTTTTTATAATATCTATCTCTTTGTTAGATTTCTCATTTCATTTCATGAATTGTTTTTCTGGTTTTATTCAATTGTATATTTGCATTTACTTTTATCTCACTGAGATTTCTAAAGGTCACTATTTAAAATATTTTTCCAAGAGTTCATTGATTTCTTTTTTTCAGATAGGTCTGCCATTGGCATGTTATTGTGCTCTTTTGATGGTGTCATATTTCCTTGCTTTTTCACATTTATTGTGTCCTTGCACTGATGTCTGAGCATCTGTTGAGACAATCACCTCTTGCATCCTTTACAGAGTGGCTTTCATGGACACAGTCTTTCACCTATAGTTGAGTATTAGTCTGTTGGTTGAAAAGGATGTGATGATTCTGTTCCATGTAGATGCAGTGGTTTAGTTTCTGGGCAGCCTCTGGAGAAGTGATCAATGCCAATCAGAAATGTGGGTTCCCCTTTGATATGCACTGTAGAAGTTTGTTGCAGAGGTGGCAGCAGTGGAGGTTGGTAAGGTCTCTGGACAAGAGCATTTGGAGTACTCTTATTCTCATTTTTTGTATAATAGGGAGACTTTACCCAGGGGATTCCCCTTGGTGTTGTGTCTGACTCAATCTATAAGCAGCTGCAGTAGTGCTAGGTTCCAGGTATAGGTGATCAACATTACTGTAGAGGAGAGATCTAGTTTTCAGTGTCTTCCAAACCTATTGTGGAACCTAGGTGTTGGCATGCAGAGTCACTCTGTATGGCAGGGTTGGATGTAGATTACCCCCAACACCAGGATTTGTGACTCTGAGGCAACTTTTGTCAGCTTGGGCTCAGTAAGCTTGATTGTAGTTATGACTCTGACCCTAGGGAGAAGGGCACAGCACTGGTTTGACTCTGGAAGAGAAGCAGTGCTCAGAAAGCTTGGGCCAAGGGAGCCAAACACAAATGCAATTTGGAGATTGGTGGGCTTAGCTGTTACTCAGTAATCAGGGGTGAGGCACTGTTTAGTGGTGCCTCTAGTCCCTGGAATGGTGAAACTCAACAATATTTCAGTTTCTATGAGGACCAGTGCAGTTACAGCAAGACCCAAAATGGCAGAATTCAGCTGTCATTTTGGCCTTGGGGGGCTGGGAGTAGCACAGCTCTGACTCTATTCCCTGGGCAAAGGAGTGTCAGCAGCTCAGTCTGTAGGGGAATGGTACAGCTCCATGGAAACATGGTATTAGAGTAGTTTGGCATGTAAAGTAGGATGTCTCAGCTTAGCTGATGCTCTGTTTTTCTGGGATACAGTGTACTATGTCAGTTTAGCCCTGAGATGTGCTAAACTTAGCCAAGCAGCTGCTCAGCCAAAACACCCATTCCCCAGGGGGCCATGCATCACTTCAGCTCAGTTTCAGGAGAGTGAGGCATAGCTGTGACTGAGAGGGATATTTAAAGATCTCCTGAGAGAATGTGCAGCTTCAGTTCCCACATAAGAGGAAGGGGCATGGCCACAAATGGAAAGGTAGGTGGAGTGGCTCCACCACCACTTTATCCCTCAGGGTTGGGTATAACAACTGCTCTCAGATCAACATGGGAAGTCAGTTCAATGGCAGATTAGCCTTTGGTATGAAAGGATATCACTCACCCCGGGGTAAGACACTCTCCAGCAGCCCTTCTAGTTCCAAGATGGTGAAGCACAGTAGTTGTGTTTCCACAGAGTGGTGCACGGGGATGGCTCTTCTGGGAAAGCACAACTATGTGGACTACAGCAGGTCTTAGTGCCTGTGAGAACTGCTGGGGTGTTCACTGGTGAGGGCTGTAGGTGTCCAAGATATTGATGCAGGCTGCTGGGGTCCTTTCACTTATTTTTTCCTCACACAGGGGAGTTCCTTCTGGTTTCCAGATGCTCCTAGCTGGGGAATGGGGTGGTAGGGGCTGGGTATTTTCGTTCCTTCTCTATGGGACTCTCCTGAGTTTCTGTACTCACCAGTGTTTCTTTCACTCCTTTGATATGCTGCAGCACTCTCCTTTAGTTATTTTTCTGCAAATATATTTATTTGTCCTTTTATATGTCTTTGTGGGAGAGGCAAGCGGTAGGGCCTTTTAGTCAGTCATCTTGCTCCCTTACATTTCCTAAAAAAATAAAAATAAAAATAATCTCTTTCTAAATGTAAATAAACTTGTATAAAATATACTGGGGAAAATATTAAATCAGAAGTAAGTGTACTTAGTATCTGGGTCTGGACTGGCCAATATGGAGCCACAGTGGCACTTAAAGTTAATACAAATAAAAGACTCAGCTCCTCTGTTGCACTAGTCATATATCACATGCTCAACTGTCACAGGTGTCTCGTGGCTACTGTGTAAGACAGTGCAGACTTGTAGAACATTTCCATCACTGTAATCAATTATATCTGACAGTGTTGCTCCAGACAGTGATTCTCAATCTTTTTCTTCTCAAGACACCTTTAAACACTTAAAAGTTACTGAGGACCACAAAGAGTTTTTTTTAAAATATAGATTCTAGCCATTGAAATTTACTTTATATAAAATCAAAACTGAGAAAATTAAAAATATCAACTCAAATATTATTAGCAATCAGAGCACTGGCATTATCACATACCATAAAACCTCTGGAAAACTCTATTCTACACTTCTGGAGAGTCAGTCATAAAGGCAAACATCTTACTAACATAAAAGTATTTTCACCTCACAGACTTCCCAAAAGGGTCTCAGGTTCTGCTAGAAATCCCCAAATCAAACTTTGAAAGTCATTAGTCTAGACTCTGTCACTAAAAAGTTTTCTTGTTTTGATTTACTTCTAAATGCACATGGTACTTATTTTGTTTAACCAAAGGTTCTGCCAAATTTCAAGTGTTTGGCAAAGTAAAATAAAATAATCTTAGTTCTTTACTAAAGCCAGACTTCTTTGAGGGACAAGAAAATGAAGACTCACTGACTGAAGTGAAGTGGGGAGTTTCCTCAAAACACTAAAAGTAGAACTACCATATGATCATGCAATCTCACTACTGAATATGTATCCAAAGGAAAGAAAATTGGCTTTTTAAAGAGATATTTGCACCTCCATGTTTATTGCAGCAGTACTCATAATAGCCAAGATATGCAATTAACCCAAGTGTCCATCACCAGATAAATGGATAAAGAAAATGAGGCATTTATATACAATGGAATACTATTCAGTTATGAAAAAAGAATCAAATCCTGTCACTAGTGTACACATGTTTGAGCTTGGAGGACATTATGTTAAGTGAAGTAGAAAAGGAATAGAGAGGGAAATAGCACACGTTTTTACTCACATGTGGGAGCTAAGTGTATTAGTCCATTTCTGTTGCTTATAACAAAATACTCCGAACTGGGTAATTGTGAAGAAACAATATTTATTGCTTGCAATTCCTCAGGCTGGGAAGTCCACAGTCCAGGGAACACATCTGGCAGGAGTCTTACATGGCAGAAAATGGTGAAGAGAGACTCTCACATGCTCTCCTTTTAAAGCCCTCAGAACCATGCCCACAACCATCATTAAATCATCCTCTCCAAAGACCTACTTTTCAATTACCATAATAGGATTTCCCACCCTCTTAACACTGTCATAGTGGGGACCAAATCTCCAGTACCTGGAACATTGGGGGACACAATGAGGTTTTTTGAGGGGGGTGGGGGGTGTGTTCAATCCCCAGCACTAAGAAAGTTGATCACATAGAAATAGAGAGTAAAATGGCCCTTACCAGAGACACAAATGTATAGAAAGGGTGGGGATAGGGAATGATCGTGAATGAATACAAAAGTACAGCTAAAGAGGTCAAATAAAATCTAGTGTTCTATATAGCACAGTAGAATAAATACAAATAGCAACGATTTATTGCATAGTTTCAATTAGCTAGAAGAGAGGATTTTGAATGTTCCAGACACAAAGATATGATAAATGCTTGAGGTAATGAAGAAGTAAAATCAGCAGTTTACAGGGTTTCAGGAGAAGAGAGAGGGAAGAAGGGAGGAATAAATATGTGGAGCACAGAATATATTTAGGACAGTGAAACTATTCTGTATGGTACTGCAATACTGTAAGGACATCATGCATTTGGCAAAACCCATACAACTGTATAACACAAAGATAGAACCCTGATGTAAAATTGAGTTAATAATAATATATCAATATTGGTTCATAATTGTACCAAACATACCCGACTAATAAAACATGTTAATAATAGGACAAACTGTGAATGTGTGTGGAAATAGTGCATGGGAACTATCTGTATGTTCTGCTCAATCTCTGTAAACCTAAAATCGCTATAAAAATACAGATTATTAGTTAGGAGTAATTTAAAAAAATACAACAATACTGTCCGAAGCTTTATCTATGGCCCATGATAAAGTCGGCTGCTTTTCTTTTGCCATCAGCCATTAGAAAGCATCCCAGGCACTGATTCAAAACAACCAAAGAGCAGGCAAGCCACGGTGTCTAAATGACAGTGGCATTACCTAAAGACCCCATAAGGTGTATGTATTGACTCACTGAAAACCTTCAAATTAGGATAATAAAGAATTTTATCAGTGAATACAAAATCTAGCTTACTTGGCCACATTCTCAGAGACCATCAAACTGGGACCCAAGTAGTTGTGCAGAGATGTCAAGAAGCAGGACGTAAGGACAGAGCAAACATTGGACTAAAGAAATTCTGCCCAGCTGTGTGATCATACTAGTTCCTTGTACAAATTCTGTAGCAAAACCAACACATTGCATTTTCATCAGAAAAATTTAGCCAGAATGCTTTCATTTTCTTCACAAAGAGAAAACAGGTCATAAACTGTAGACATATGTATTAATTATTATAACTTTTAATTATTTAATTCTGTTGTGCCCTGCCTCATATCCTCTGGGTCCCCCTGCTGCTCAGCAATTCCTGCAGTAATCAACTCTGTGCTGCTATAACCTGACAGCACATGGTGTTAGCTACACTCCATAGCTCTTGTTTTCTGCCCTGGAGCTTCTCTGACAAGGGGGCACCCACGAGGGAGAGGCAGTTGACCCCCTTAGTGCCACTGTGGATACAGCAGGATGGGAGCTAGTGAATAAATTCTCCCCCCTTCTCTCCTTAGGGCACAGAATTCTTAGGCACATCTACACTGGATATTATCACTGTCTCTTCACATGTAGAAAGTTGTAGAAGTCCCATCCCTGAAGATCAGAAGAAGCATGATGAAGCATGGACTTCCTCAGGAGGGTATAATAACATTTACAGCTATTGAATCTGGAACAATTCAGAGGGATTTAATCTAACAAGTTTGTACTACACCTTCTTCTGACATGTTTGCAAGAAGAAAATCACTGGAACCAAAGGATGGATGGTTATATAACTTTCTAACATAGAGATGCTATAATCAATTAGAGAGAGAGAATGCAGTTAAGAATCAATAGCAACACTCAGTGATCACTGAGTGTGTTATACCCGAGAATTTTAGCTTAAGGCTGACTCCACTTGCGATGATTTTTAAAATATTATTTTAGAGTTCTTTAGAAGACTTAAAATACTTTTGGAATTTAATCCATTACAACATCCTAGATAAACTCGACAATTTGCAGTTATACAATTGTTCAATACGGGCAAATTATTTTATAAAGCCTCTCCTCTTTTCAGATCACACATGGTCAGACTATCTTATGATGCCCAGCACAGTGTGCTCCCAGCATAATAACAGATTATTCATTTGTGATTGACTTAAGCAGGAGGGGAGGCAGGGGCAGCACACCTGTGCGTCGCCTCACAGTGCTCCGCCCCAGGGGCTAGGTCAGTGCCCTCCTATAGTACCCTGGAATGGCCTGGAGCTCTAAGAATTTCCCCAGACTAGGGCATCTGGAGGCCCTGCAGGGCGTCCACCTCAAGAACATCCAAAGTGTGAAGGTGACGTCCCCGGGACCCCACTGCGACCAGACCGAAGTCATGTGAGTCCCGCCCCGCGGTGCTGCTGCTCCCCCAGAGTCGAGTCGCCCCGACCCTCCGGCTGTCCCCGACCCCGACCCCCTGCCCGACCTCCTGCCTCACGGGGACCCTCCCTTCTCTCTGCAGAGCCACTCTCAAGAATGGGCAGGAAGCCTGTCTCAACCCCACAGCCCCCATGGTTAAGAAAATCATCGACAAGATGCTAAAAAAAGTGAGTTATGGTTTCGGTCTACACACGTGACTGGAGTCCTTGGTCACACATAGTGGCATCTGCCCCCTGAAGTTTAGATCAGAGAAACCAGGGTTTAGCTGAATGACTGAAAAAAATCATTATTATTTTCACAATCAAGTTTGCTATTAAGATCATTAATCTGCTCTGGTGACAGAGGATATTTCTAGTGTCCTCCATCCCCACTCACACTCTTTCCCCATTCCAATGAATGTAAGTAAACCTGCTTTCATTAACATTCTCAGTGGTGTTGGCCAGTTATGTGAAAATCTTTCCGCCGACCCTCCCCCTCTCCCAATTCCTTCTAGGCTTCAGATGAAAAGCGGACCCTTTGGTTTTTTTTTGCAACGTGGGCCTTACAGGTCAGCGGTGAAGAGCAGGGAGTTTGCAGTGATACTGCACTGAGTACAAATGTGGGTTCCACCACCGATTAGCCATGTGACTTAGGACAATGTTTTAGTTTATCCAAGACTCTAAAACGGGGAAAATAATAGTAGCTCCTTCATGAGGCTGCTCTGAGGCATAAGTGAGGCCCAGTGTGACAGACAGAGAGCAATGAGGTTCTGGCTGTCTGTAGCCAATACTGCAGTAGAGATCACAGCACCCCACCCCATTCCCATTCTTAAGTAAGAGGATCCAGGAGCCTAGAGGTCTCTGCCACAAGCACAGGAATCACAGGCAGTAGGCGTTTGGGTGCGAGGCTGGTGAAACTCTGGAGCCTAGGGGCAGGACAGGAGAGGAGTGCTGTGCATCGGCTTTCCTGAGCACCTACTAAGGACAACCATTTTCTCATTACAGTGACNACCGCAGCCACCTCCCCGCCAGCTCTCCCTGCAGGCTCCGCCGCCCGACCTCGTGCCCAGCCCCATGGCCCGCGCCGCCACCCCCGCTGCCTCCTGCGCTCCCCGGCTCCTCCGGGCGGCGCTGCTGCTCCTGCTCCTGGTCGCCGCCGGCCGCCCCTCCACAGGTGGGACCCGGCGTCCTGGGATCCCAGCGGCGGGGGAGGGCTCTGGTGGGCGCCCATCTAGGGACAGTCCCGCTAACCGAGTCTCTTCTCCCGACAGCGGCGCCCGTGCTCGGTGAACTGCGCTGCCAGTGCTTCCAAGCCCTGCAGGGCGTCCACCTCAAGAACATCCAAAGTGTGAAGGTGACGTCCCCGGGACCCCACTGCGACCAGACCGAAGTCATGTGAGTCCCGCCCCGAGGTGCTGCTGCTCCCCCAGAGTCCAGTCGCCCCGACCCTCCGGCTGTCCCCGACCCCGATCCCCTGCCCGACCTCCTGCCTCACGGGGACCCTCCCTTCTCTCTGCAGAGCCACTCTCAAGAATGGGCAGGAAGCCTGTCTCAACCCCACAGCCCCCATGGTTAAGAAAATCATCGACAAGATGCTAAAAAAAGTGAGTTATGGTTTCGGTCTACACACGTGACTGGAGTCCTTGGTCACACATAGTGGCATCTGCCCCCTGAAGTTTAGATCAGAGAAACCAGGGTTTAGCTGAATGACTGAAAAAAATCATTATTATTTTCACAATCAAGTTTGCTATTAAGATCATTAATCTGCTCTGGTGACAGAGGATATTTCTAGTGTCCTCCATCCCCACTCACACTCTTTCCCCATTCCAATGAATGTAAGTAAACCTGCTTTCATTAACATTCTCAGTGGTGTTGGCCAGTTATGTGAAAATCTTTCCGCCGACCCTCCCCCTCTCCCAATTCCTTCTAGGCTTCAGATGAAAAGCGGACCCTTTGGTTTTTTTTTGCAACGTGGGCCTTACAGGTCAGCGGTGAAGAGCAGGGAGTTTGCAGTGATACTGCACTGAGTACAAATGTGGGTTCCACCACCGATTAGCCATGTGACTTAGGACAATGTTTTAGTTTATCCAAGACTCTAAAACGGGGAAAATAATAGTAGCTCCTTCATGAGGCTGCTCTGAGGCATAAGTGAGGCCCAGTGTGACAGACAGAGAGCAATGAGGTTCTGGCTGTCTGTAGCCAATACTGCAGTAGAGATCACAGCACCCCACCCCATTCCCATTCTTAAGTAAGAGGATCCAGGAGCCTAGAGGTCTCTGCCACAAGCACAGGAATCACAGGCAGTAGGCGTTTGGGTGCGAGGCTGGTGAAACTCTGGAGCCTAGGGGCAGGACAGGAGAGGAGTGCTGTGCATCGGCTTTCCTGAGCACCTACTAAGGACAACCATTTTCTCATTACAGTGACAACTCCAACTGAGGAGCATGAAAGAAGCAGCTCATCAGTGGCTGTTTCTGAAGCAGACCCTGCCTCTACAGGAATAAAAGAAGAAAAAGAGAAATAGCTTCTGAGGTCACCTGGATGCGGCTTAGTGTGTTTCAGCATCATCTGCAAGAGTTCTTATATTTATTAATTTATTTGTTTTCGAAGATTCTGTGTTAATATTTTGTGTATAAAGGTTGTGACTGAATCCAGTTGCACATTGCACCATTATTGTTTACTTTATCAAACCCAAGGTAGTTCAATCCTGATTCCTATTTAATTTGAAGGTAATAGGGTTTCTCTTCTTTTTCTCTCCAAATATATATAATAAATAAATATACATATAAAAAATACATTTTATTTTATTTTAAAATAAATAAATATAATATAAATATATAAAATTTTCCACTTCTTTAGTATGTTCACATTTTCTTGTAAACCCTTCAGCATATTTATAATAGCTATTTAAAAATCCTTTTGTGCTAATTCTATCATTCTGTCATTTCTAAATCTACTTATATTGATGGACTTTTTTATTGGTTATGTCTTATGCTGTTCCATTTAGCATTTGTAGTAATTTTTGATTGGATGCAGGAAATTTTAAATCTTATATTGTTGTGTGTCAAGATTTTGTTTCATTTCTCTACATCTTGGCTTGTTCTGACAAACAGTTAAGTTACTGGAGCCTCACAATGATCTTTTTAAAGCTCATTTTTGAGCTTCATTAGGGTGGTCTAGAAAGTGTGCTTTGCTCTAGGGCCTGTTTGCTATACCTCTAAGTCATGTCCCTTCTGTGCCACTGCTGAATTCCTTGAGTGCTCACAAGTTCTCTCTACTCTGACAGGTCAGACCTCAATATCTCCCCACTCTATGTGAGGTCTCAGAATTGCTCAGCTCACAGATGTCTGGTTACTCTTTCCCTGACTTATGGAGATATAACCTATGCATGTGTGATAGTATGGACTGAAGAGACCCAATGGGATCTCAATGCAGATATCTGGAGCTCTTTTTTTTCAGCACAGATCTCTCCTTTCTGCAACTCTATTTCATAACATCTTGCCACCTCAGCTTCCCTGAGTTCAAATCTGTGTCTCCTCAACTCAGCAAGACCACTGTGCCTTCCTTAGAATCTCCCTCCCTGAACTGCAGTCCAGAATTGTCCAACAAAAAGCTGGGGTGGTCATGGACTAACCTTATTTATTTGCTTTTCTCAGGAATTTTAGTTCTTTGCTGCCTTCTGCCCAATGTCTGAACATAGTTGTTTTATATCTTTGTTGAGTTTTCTAGTTGTTTGTGCCAGGAAGTTAGGATTGTCCCATTTTACTCCAACATGACTGGATGTGGAATTCTTGGTGGGACAATTCCAAGGAACATTTTACAAGGCTTCTCTGAGGCTCCGTGGAGAGATTACGCTGCACTTTAAGTTAAAACCTGGAAGCTGGATCCATAAGGTCTTGAGCAGGAAGAAAGAGTCTACAAACCACATCCAGGTCCTTACCTCCACCTGTGAAGAGGCTGCTCCTCCTACTGATATTTTGTCCTCCTCCATATTTTCTTTCTAAAGTGAGAGGTAGTCGCAATTGTTCATGTTTCTTTCAACAGTCCTCTGGGAAAAAAATAAGAAGGTTTGGAAGGGAAAAAAACAAATGAAGTATCGAGACCAGGACTGATCTCTGGGCAGCCAGGCATGAGTGTGGTCAAAACCTGAGAGTAACACACACACACACACACACACACAAATCAGTCTTTTCAATTTTAGATGGGACTGTGGAGGCTCAGAGACCACTAAGGAGTTACAAATTTCACAGAACTATTTTATTACAAATATGGGCTCGTACTGAGATATCTGATGTTTAGTATATGACTATTTTCACTAAACTACATTATTCTTATGACTGCCCCAAATAATACTAGCTTGAATCTTTGTTGTGGGATCGGTCTTCTAAAATTTGGAGAAGCAGCCTCAGAGTACTAATTAACAGTTAATAACCATTTATACCATGAGCCAAGTGGTAGGATAGCCTAAAGGAAATATGTATACTGTGACCAGACAATTTGAAATAAAAATGGGTTTGGCCACTTTTACGACGTGCTATGTTATTCTATCAGTTATCCATTTTATTCTGGCTCATGACTCTAGGTCATCAGTTTGGGCTGGGTGAGACGACAGCTTGTTCTGGGCTCAGCTGGGTGGTTCTTCTGATGGTCTCTCCTGGGGTCACTCATTGGCTGCAGTCACCTGGTGACTTTAGTGGGGCCACCTCATTCACACGTCTGGTGGTCAGTACTGGCCATTGGCTGGCCCTCATGTCTCTAGAAGATGAGCTCAGCTCTCTTCATATGGTGGCAGCAGCATTCCAAGCAGGCAGGGGTGGAAACCCCTGGGCTTTCTGTCTGCTGACCTGGGACATCCACAATATCACTTTTACCACATCCTGTTGGCCAAAGCAAGTTATAAAGTCAGCAGAGAGTCAATGGATTTGGGAAATTGATTCCACCTCTTAAAGTAAGGAGATGCTATGAATGTGTGGGTATGTTTAATCTTTCACAGTTATTGAAACTTTCTGATATTCAATTTCCTTATCTATAAGATAGAAATATCCCTTGTAAAGTTTCCAGAAAGCTTATTAAAAGTTCTTTGAGTGGTGTTGGCACAAATCAGAATACAATAAACATTTATTACCATTATCACATTACATTGTATCTCAGTGTAGATAAATATTTTGAAGAATGAAACATAAAATTACCGTTAAAAATGGGATTTTTCTGGTGACTTGCATTTTGTATAGACCTCAGACTTGTGTGAGTAATCAACTAATAAAATAGAGTGCCTATAAAGCCTGAAGAAGTTGACAGTCTCAACACCTTAAAGAAACTTGATCTAATTGTAAATTAATTCTCTCCAGACATGGCATAAATTTTAGTAGGTATAGAATTAGAGACTCATATTTCATATGAAAAATCACCACCTTTATAATAAACTCCTTAGTAACTATCATGATGTCCTAAGCCTGCCTGTGAAATTTTGGGAAACTAAATTAGTTCGAGTCTTCATCGTTTGGCTATCTTATCTTTTTGAACTTCCTTATTATCATTACAATATTTACACACATTGATAACACAATATTTCATCGCATTTCCTTGGCACAGAAAGGAAAATGAGACTCAAGGAAACTAAGATTGTATCTGAATAGTACTTCTGACTTGTTTGTAGCTTTTGGGTTTTCACAAAAGCCAAGATCTAGTCAGTCAATTGAATGATGTCACCTTATGAAAACATCTCATTTTGAGAGTGAAATAACTTTTTTTCTCCTTCCTTAACATGCCAGTACTCTTCACAAAACTGCACCTCTTTGTGCATATCTCTGTCTCAAAGGCATTCAGTCTTTTTTTCATGATGAGCTTCCTTTCATCTTTTAACAAGTTCATTGTTACTCTGCTGTTTCTGACTCCCCTGGGGAAGTCCTCCCCTCTCTCTGCTTCCAGAGTGCCTCAGGTATACATCTATTATAACACACATCACCTTCTAATTTAAGCCATTTACATGTCTGTCTCTCCAAACAGGCTATGAACATGTCAAGAGCAGAAACTCAGATTTATTGCCTAGTGTCAAGCAAAGGCTCTGGCAGGTAACAGATGATCGATGAGAATTGGCCAAAAAAAGAGAACTTATTGTTTAGGCTAGGGTTACCTTCAGATTATATTAGCCCTTCAGTAATCATAATCACTGGTTCTTCAAATAAATGTTGTGATGGCTGAATTCTGTCCTCCTTAAATTCATATATTGATGTCCTAATCCCCATTACTTCAGAATGTGACCTTATTTGAAGTAGGATCTTTAAAGAGGTCATTGGGGTGAGCCTTGTACATGGTATCCTTACAGGAAGGGGAAGTTTGGAGACAGATATGCATACAGGGAGAACACCATGTAAACATGGAGATGATCATCTGGAAGCCAAGTAGAGATTCCTAGAACAACTTCTTCCCTCACAGTCATAAGAAAGAACCAAACCTGCCAAACCCTGATTTTGGACTTCCAGCCTCCAGAACTGTAAAACAAAACGTCTGGTAAAATTCAGTGGTGAAGCCATCTGATGCTGGGATTGTTTTGTTGGGAGATTGCTGATTACAGATGTAATCTCATTACTAGTAATCGATTTGTTCAAGTTTTCTATTCCTTCTTTGTTTAGTCTTAGTAGGTTGTATGTGTCCAGAAACTCATCCATTTCCTCTAGTTTTTTTCAATTTGTTGGAGTGTAGATGTTCATAATATTCTCTAATGATTCTCTGCATTTCTTTGGTATCAGTTGTAATGTCTCCTTTTCTATTTCTGATTTTCTTTATTTAGGTCTTCTCTCTTTTTTTCTTGGTTAGTCTAGCTAATGGTTTGTGAGTTTTGTTTATCTTTTCAAAAAACCAACTTTTCATTTTATCAATATTTTATATCATTTTTTTTTTGTCTCTATTTAATTCTGCTCTAATCTTTATTATGCTTTTTGGATTAATTTTTTTTTTTCTTTTCTAATTCCTTAAGGGATAATGTCAGGTTGTTTATTTGAAATATTTCTTCTTTTTTGATGTAAGCACTTATCACAATGGACTTTTCTCTTAGTACTGCTTTTGCAGTGTCCCATAGGTTTTGATATGCCATGCTTCTATTTGCATTTGTTTCAATGAGTTTTTTGATTTTCTGCCTAATTTTTTCTTTGATCCATTGGTCGTTCAGGAGCATGTCATTTAATTTCCATGTCCAGTTTCCAATGTTTCTCTTGTTATTGATTTCTAGCTTTATTCTGTTGTTGTATGAAATTATACATGATATGACTTCAATTTTTAAAAATGTGTTGAGACTTGATTTGTGGCCTAACATTTGTCTGTCCTGGTGAATGATCCATGTGCTGATGAGAAGAATGTGTATTCTGTAGGCATTGGATGAAATATTCTATAAATGTTTGTGAGGTCCATTTTGTCTATAGTACAGTTTAAATCCAATGTTTCTTTGCTGATTTTCTGTCTGAATGATTTGTTCAGTGCTGAGAGGGGTGTTAAATTCCCCAACTGCTACTATATTGGGGTCTATTTCTCCCTTTAGACACAATAATATTAGCTTTATATATCTTGTATTTTAATGTTGGGTGCACATATATTTATAATTGTTATATCCTCTTGCTGAATTTATCCTTTAATTATCATGGGCCATTATTTATTTCTTTCTGTAGTTTTTAAGTTTAAAGTCTATTTTGCTTGATACAACTATATCTACTCCTGCTAGTTTTTGGTTTCTATTTGCATAGAATATCTTTTTTCATCCCTTTCCTTTTAGTTCATGTGTGTCTTTACAGATATAGTGAGTTTCTTGAAAGTAGCATAGAGTTGGGTCTTGTTTAATCTATTCAGCCAGTCTATATCTTTCACAGGGAATTCAACCCATTTACATTCAAGGTTGTTATTGAAAGGTGTTGTTTTACTCCTGATGTCTTGTTAATTTTTTATGGTTGTTCTATAAATCTGTTGTTCTTTTATTTCTCTTTCATCATTTGCCCTTTTATTGGGTTGTTTTTTGTAGTGATAAGATATAATTTCTTTCTATTTCTCATTTGTGCTTCTGCTCTTTCAGTGAGTTGTATTCTTTCATGTGTTATAATTATGGTAGTTATTGTCTTTTTACTTCCAGATGTGGGACTCCTTTAAGTATTTCTTGTAGGAGTAGTCTAGTGGTGATGAATTGCCTCAGATTATGTTTGTCTGGGAAAGACAATATTTCTTTTACATTTCCAAAAGATAGCTTTGCTGCATATAGTATTCTTACCTGACAGTTTTTTTCTTTCAGTGCTTTGAGTATATCATCCCACTCTCTCCTGGTCTATAAGGTCTGTACTGAGAAATCTGCTGTCAGTCTGATGAAGATTCCCTCATAGGCAAATTGATGGTTTTCTCTTTCTATTTTTAGAACTCTCTATTTGTCTTTGACTTTTAACAATTTGATTGTGTCTCAGAGAGGACCTTTTTGGGTTAAATCTGTTTGGGGATCTCTGAACTTCTTGGATCTGGATGTCCATATCTCTCTCCATACTTGGGAATTTTTCAGCTATAATTTCATTAAGTAGGTTTTGATGCATTTTTCTTTCTCTTCCCCTTCTGGAACACCAATAATATGAATGTTTGTACACTTAGAGTTCTTCCATACTTCTTATGTGGCTTTTGTCATTTTATTTATTTATTTATTTATTTAATTTTTTGCTTGACTGGGATATTTCTAAAGACCTGTCTTCAAGTTCAGAAATTCTTTCTTTTGCTTAATGTAACCTGTTGCTTAAGCTCTTGGTGTATTTTTATTTCATTGAATGAATTCTTCAGTTTTAAGATATCTCTTTTTTGGTTGTTCTTTTTTTTTTAATGATGTCTACCTCTTTGTTGAATTTCTCCATCAGATAATGAGTTATTTTTCTGATTTTGTTGTGTTGTCTATCTGTATTCTCTTGCATCTGGCTGAGTTTTCTTAAGATTAGTATTTGGCATTTGTTTTCTGGCATTTCATAAAATTTCTTTTCTTTGGGTTCTGGTATGGGAAAATTATTGTATTTCTTTGGGAATGTAAAGTTTCTTTTTTTTTTTTTTTGCTGTTTTTTCATGTTTCTCATACTCCTTCATTGATGTCTGGGCATCTGGAAAACAGTCATTTTAAAAAAAAAAATCTCTGGTAGCTTTCGAAAGGAGAAACACTTGTCGATGTGTTTTATAGTATTAGCCAGGTGGAATATTTTAGGTTTGGTTCTGCGTGAACACAGTAGTTTAGTCTTCATGTGATTTCTTCAGCTGTTTTCAGTGTTGAAGTTGTCTATGAGTGTCTCTGTGGCCTAGGCACTGGGACACTTGGCAGCTTCTTGTTGAAATGGCTGACAATGGGGGTGGGGATGCTGGGGCTACAGGCAGGATCTCAAGCTCTTGGGAGAGGTACTCATGCACTCATTACTTCCTCAGCTGAAGTGGGTGACCCTGGATGGAGTCACTGTTGTTGTCGAGACTGTGGGGGCCTAGGAGAGGTGCTGTGGCAGTCAACTGTTCCTGTGCTAAAGTCGGCAGGGTAGCTTGGGTAATTGTCAGGACTGTGGACCCCTGAGGAAAGCACTGGGGTTCTATGTCTTCTCAGAAGGAATGGCCAACCCTGGGGAATGTTGCTGAGGCTATGGCTGGACTCCCAGGTAAGGCACTGTGGGGTTCTGTGGCTCCTCAGCTTAAATAGGCAACACTGGGTTGGGTCATTGGGATTTTAGGCAAAATATTGGGCCCCAGGAAGGAGCATTGGGGTGCTCTGCAGCTCTTCCACTAGAGTGGGTAATCCTGGGTATGATTCCTGGGTTGCAGCCAGGATCTTGGGCTTCAATAGAAGCACTGAGGCACTCAGTAGCTCCTTTAGCTAAAGTAGGAGGCTCTGGGTGGTCTCACAGTGGCATTGAGTAGACCACGCATCTCCAGAAGAGGTGTTGAAGCACTGTACAGCTTCTCAGATGGAGTTGGTGACCCTGCATAGGGTAGCTGGGACTGCCAACAGAATCTTGGACTCCCAAGAGGAACTCTGGGTCTGTCTGCAATTCCTCAGCTAAAGTGGGCAATTCTCCACTGGGTGAGGTCTCTGGGGTTGTGGGTGGGGCCAAGTCTCTGGAAATACATGGTTTTTCTAAAATCCAAAATGGCATTTCTTTGGATGAATTAGTTGTAGAAGAATATCAGATTGCACAGTTTTATTTAATGAAAGTCTGTAATGAAAAGTCAAGGTCACTAAATTTGGCTTCTGTTAGTTATGCCTAGGTACGAGATGGTATCTAAGGAACGCGGTGAACTTCTAGTGAAAACACCAGGGTTAGTGATGAGTTTATTTATTGAATAATTTTACTAGTAATTTTTTGCTTCCTTATGTTTGTGGTTCAAATTCTATATATATAATGACCTCACACATTTTACATTTTTTCACTACAGTTTTTCTCTCTAGTTTCAAAGAGTTTTTTTTTCAAATTGCAACCAGATAGACACCATCAGAAAAGTGCCCCTTTCTTACTGCTCTCCTACCCACCCATGTCAATGTGTTAATGTGGGAAATAGTAAAAATTAATAGTTCTAACAGGGGTTGGAGCAGACAGACCCTGGTTCTACCATTCACAAGTTATGTGATTTTAGTCAAGTAACTGTTCCAAATCTCAGTTTTCTTCCTCAAAATATCAACATTAATATCTACTTTATTTGAAGTTGGATAAAAAAGATTAAAGAAGCCAATATCATTCACTAATTTATGCTCTACAAGTCGTACCAAATTACTTATAGCCTTTCTGAAAGTACTATTCCATTTTTTCTGTTTAAAACTTTTGTTCATCCTGTTCCCTCTACTTGGATCATTTTCCCCTGTCCTGCCTCTTTAACCTTCAACTAACTCAACATTTAAAGAAATTAAGATCTGAAGAATGACCTAAATTTCTGTGTCACCAACACCACAACGCTTTCTCATGCCCCTCAAGTTCAGGGTATTTGCTTCAGACTTACATGAGCTGCCAAAATTGCAATTGCTTCACATTTAATCTCATTTTATAGGGGGAGCTTTTGAATCAACATTAATTTAAAGGATTTGCCAAAGATTATAAAATCAGTTAGTGACAATCAAAACATGAAGCCAAGACTTCTGATTTTCATCCTCAATTGCCTTTCCTACTTCCACTTCAGGTAGCAGGGCCATCCCCATCCTTGTTGTACTCCAGCTCTGGGAAATGCTGAGACATAAAATCTTCAGAAAGAGACCCTCTGTGTATTTCTGGGTGAGGTGCATTTCTTCCCCATGACACAGTAATCAATTCATCAGGCTGTCTGAGACATCCTGACTGCTGCTTCTTACCAGCTCCACCAGCCTCCTTTCACTAGGTCATCAGGTGCTATAATCCTGGTCTGGATTGATGCCTGCCTCCTGCATTTTCTTCTTTGTACCAGCAGAAATATGTCATTATCTTAATTTAGCCAAATTTTCTTCCAGAACTTGCCATTCAAATGAGGGGTTTTCTCTTTCTTTGAGCCTCATTCATCACCTGTCACTGCTAGAAAAAATTGCCTCCCTTCCTCTCACCACCTCCACCACCTGCTGAAACACACACATACCCATAACTACGCCCAACCCCATGTGCCAGGGAGCCAAAGGAGGAGGAGGTGCATTCATTACCTTCCCCTACCACACTGCCCCACTGTTTTTCCATTTTATCACACTACAATTCACCCAGCTGCCTAAACCAGGGACCTAGGGGTCATCACAAACTGACCCTCTCCCTCTGCCCCACATCCAGCCAGACTCTAGGTCCTGCTAGAGTGTAGAAATGGCAGGACCTAGAGCCCTTCTCTGCCTTGGCCTTAGTTCTGGTCTTCTCAAACTTTCACTTGTATCACCAGAGTAACCTCCTAGCTAGTCTCCCTGACGCCATCCTGCTCCTATTCCAGTCTTTCTTACTCACTGCTAAGTGATTTTTCTAAAATGCAAATCTCACCAGGTCACTGTCCTGCTTGAGATTCTTCAATGGATCCCTCAACTATGAGGCAGATTGTGATGGTCTGAATGTTTAATACCTCCAAATTCATGTCCCAGGGGGCTTCCGGTCCTTATAGATTTCATAGGTGTTCTTTGGTGGTGTTAGACCTTTACTGGTCAAACTTTGTCTCTGATCTTTAGGTATTTTGTTTTTCCTTTCAGTTTTGTGTTGGATTATTAGCTAACCCTACTACTTAAACTCTGCAC
This sequence comes from Galeopterus variegatus, assembly GCF_000696425.1. Taxonomy (NCBI): domain Eukaryota; kingdom Metazoa; phylum Chordata; class Mammalia; order Dermoptera; family Cynocephalidae; genus Galeopterus; species Galeopterus variegatus. The sequence goes on along the minus strand of NW_007729510.1, from coordinate 205,605 downwards.
TAGAACTAATTTGTTATCCTTTGCTTACTTTTAAAATGGGGGAAGTTCCTGTGAGAACCAGCACTTGAACCCTGAGGTTGAGCTAAATTGCTACTTTGCTGCTGATTCCCTGGTGAAAGCTCTTTGTGCAGCTCAGGTTTTAATTGTTTACCTTGTAAGCACTTCTGGGTCTCATGAGGTCTGATACACCTGGGTTGTGTGGAAACTCTGGTCTGGGCCTGAGTCTTTTCAGCAAACTGCTCCCCCTGCAGTTCTATATTTCTGACCAGTCTACATTGAGTGGTCCTGTGCTGATTAGAGGGCAGATCAGCTGTCCATGCTGTGCCCCAGTGTTCCCCTGGTGGGCACAACTTTCCCACCACCCATACTCTAAACACTTCCCATGGGATAGGCCATGTGCCAGTCCCTTGTGATGACTCGCCAGCTTCTGAGTGGCTCCTTTCTTCAGTTGTCTGTGGCCCCTTGCTCCTATGTGAGTCCACAGGAACCCTGTTAGTGGTCTTGCTGGCCTGAGGGCCGCCAAAGCCCTCTTCTCCCCTGTCACCTCCAAGCAGCTTCATCCAAAGGGCACAGCTGTGGCTTTTGCCAGCTCTTGCTCCGTGTGCTCACCAACTCCAGCCTTGAAGAAGCCAGGGCTCAAAATACTGGGAATGGTCCTTTCTTTCTCTCATTGTGGCTTCTCCTGCCTTCGTGAACTCCACAGGTCTCTCGTCCCCTTCCCCTGAGTTCTAGCAGCCTCAGCTTGGTTGTTGTTTCTTTTTAATAGTTGTAACTTGGTTAATTAATAGTTGTAAATTGGTTGATTTGTGGGAGAGAATGATTCTGGGTACTGTCTATTCTGTTGTCTTGATTGGAAGCCCGAACTATTTTATTTTAATTTAACCAGTTTCCAAGGCTAGATTCTGGAAAATGGAGTAAAAACAGAATGCTTCACTGTCTTCAACCAAGCCAACTTAAAGCCTAAGAGTATGTGGAAACTCCATTTAATGTAACCTCAGGGCCAGGCATACTTGCATTCATTCACTCATTCATTTAATAATTCAACAGACATATACTGAGGACCTACCATTTGCCTGGCCTATTTTTAGAAACAGCAAAGCATCGTCAAGAAGCTTTTGTCATAGTAGGGATGACAAACAATACAAATAAACAAGTGCATATATAACATAAAAGTTATATTATGATATATGCTAACATTTATATCAGAAAAATGAAAAAGAAAATGAGGACACCATCAGTATCAAGTTCTGGGAAGAGTAAGGAAAACAGTCTAGAAATAGTGCAATCAATGAGATGAAATGTCTCAGAAGCAAAGCCAAAGGGGTAGTCAAGGCACTAGAGAACAAAGGACCTTGCGGCCATGGAAAGGATTTTGGACTTTTTCTTTCTGTGGTGGGAAGTCATTGAAGAACTGAGTTCAGGAGAGTGAAATGTTTTATTTCATTTTAAAATATCACCCTGGCTGCAGTGTAGTGAATAAACAGTGAGATTGGGGAGTCAGAGCGGAGGCAAAGAAACAAGTTTGGTGGCTGTTACAGTAGTTCTTGTCAGACAGTAATGATGGCTTGAACTAAGGGGGTAACAGTAATGGAAACGAGAAATATTGAATGAGTGATGTATTCTCTGAATATAGAATCAATATAACTTACTGATGAATTTGATGCAGGGTGTGAAGTAAAAAGTGAAGAATCAAGAAGGCAACATAGCTTTGGTCTTAGCAACTGAATGAATGGTGGTATCGTTTAATAAATAAAGACCAAGGATAAGTAGGCTTGTGTTGGAGAGTTAACCCAGAGTTCTTTTTATGGACATGCATGATTTTACATACCTGTTAGACATCGGAATGGAGATACTGATCAACTGCATATATAAGTCTGATGCTCAGAGGAGAGGTGAGAGGAGGAGTTACCAGTGGAAGCATCATCAGCATACAGATGGTAATTAAGCCATGGGACTAGATAAGTTAGCTAGGTCTTGACCGAAGATGAAGTTGAGAAGAGGTCACAGTATGGACTCGGGTAACTCTAGCATTTAGCGGACACAAGTTGAAGATGACTCAGCAATGGGAACTAAAAGAAAAAAAAGTATTTTGGATTTTATACTTGTATTTCAAATGACTAATGACCCTGGCTACACAATGAATGTCCCAGATATGTGACACCTTACAGTCGTGCAAATAATTTAAGGAAAACATCCACCATGCTCTCTGAGAAAAGTTGCTTTTTAAAAATTACAATAACTCAAAGAACACTGATCCATGATTAGTATATTTTAAAGGCAGAAATTATTTGAAATGGCTCAGTAAGTAGAATAATAGAAACTATTTCATGACAAGAAAGATGTGTAGTACAAGTAAAATGTTAAACTGAAAATTCTTGACTTAAATATTCATCCAGTATCTTACTTTTTAAAAACTACAAATGCAGGCAGATTTCTTGTCATTAACGTGACAGTATAGAAAATAATAATAATAAAAAAGGTAATAGTTAAGAATAAACTGTCAACTTATAGTATCACTGAAATACACACACACATCCTTACACATTCTCAGTTTCTGCATGAGTGTGGTCTTATTCTTATGGGCAGTAAGTAAGTACATTGAACTTGATGATGATAAATGTTCATATGCTGCTCATTGCCTTTCTCCAAGGGAAATTGTACTTCAAACCACTACCAGCACAGGAGCACCTTAAATCTTAAAGTTTTAGGTTTAATAATACCTGGATTTGCCATCTAATAGGAATTATGGTTAAGGGCTGGTTTACACCTGGTTCTTCTTTATCCTGTCTATGCAGCCTCCTGGGTTATGAACTTATTGAAGGCAGTCTTCTGTTAGACTCGCTGCTATATGTGAATGATCAAAATTAAAGTTCAAATTTTGGAGAATTAACAAATGTCCTTAAGGATAAAGAGATCTTTTATGCTCCACTTATTTACCTCAGATCCTGACTTTCTTCAAATATTGGTCTAATGATTTGTTTTATTTTTTCAGCTATTCAACTTTTAAAATATTTTCAGAAAATAATTTATGTAATAGTTTTACTTCTATTCTGTGTAAATGTGACTCCACCTGTTTGCCATTATGGGAAACCAGAAGTCTCAATCCAATCTCTACTTGAGAAACTTTTGCCCAAGCTTTCAAAGCTCTGCCATTGCTTCCACGATGCTTTTCCTGCATGCCTTATACAGGTACATATGTGATTCTTCCCTTCTTCGAAACCCCATCTCACTTCTCCAAACCTCTTTTACTCTCCAACGTACCAGTCATGAGTGCACTCAGTGGTTCCCTTATTATATTATAGTAGACTTTATGGCAGGCAGTATATTTTACACCCTGAAGCAACTAGTCACACTTTGCACAAAACAGGCACTTAAGGTTTATTGAACTAACAAAGATTTCAAAAAAATATTGGTTGAGAAACCAACCATTAAACAAAATAACACTTCAGTTATTTCCCATATTTCTCAATCACAAGGAATAGTCTTGAGCAATAGAAAAGTTCCCAAGCCTTTCTCCCTCATATTCCACTTAAGTGGAGTTTACATAAAATAACGTGAATAGCCCCAATTTTTTCTTCTAACAAAGCCCAGCTGCTAGAACAATCAACCACCATAGTGGCTCAACTTGCAATAATAAACATGTGTTATCAGTCCAGTTCACAGAACTCATTAAGTAGCCTTAGGTTACAAGGAAAAAAGGAATTTGCCTCCTAAGGAGCATAATTCTATACAGATGTTATAAAGTGAGAAACAAAATCCCAAACTGCATGCAAATATTGTACGTATGATGATGTCAGAGAGGAAGGAAATTATTTGCATAGAACATGAAACATGTGTTGCTTTAATTGCTTGTTTGGTTGTATATTTCAGGTAAAACTTCTGTGGCCAGAAAATAATCTAAAGTTTGGAACCACACAACTCAGGCAATAAACTGTAGTCTCATTATTTATTAGCTACTTTTCGAATCTAGGATATCATGGATTGTACATCATTATTTTACATACCATTACAAAAGGGAAAAAATTAGTCAAATAATCTAGGTTCCCTATCAGTGGCAGCCCATGTCACAATTTTAGATGTGTTAAAATGGGATAAAATATGCTTCTTGGAATCAATGAAATATAGTATGTGTCTTAACAAATTCAAATTTCTGTTTCTACATCCAGTAAACAAATGGGTATGCAAACACTTTCTTTATAGATGTTATTTTCCTTGTCGTTTTTTCTTTATCAATGTCAATACTGACCCAGGGTAGTCAAAATTTACTGCAACAGAATGAGGCAAAGGAAGTTCAAGGGTCTGGCACCAAACCTACCAGCAAGAACAGGCCCAGGAGGATTGTGCAGGTTGAGCTACTGGTTGTACTTCCCAGGAAAAATGGGTGTTTTACCTATAAACTCGCTTCTATCCTCTCATGATGTATCTACCTATTGAAGGTGTACTGTAAAGTTAACTAATCTGGTCTCCTTGCTTCTAAGGGGAATATTTACTTATTAAGATTAGTGTGTTTATAATAACTAAATGGATTTATGTAACATAGTATCACTCTCTAACTTTTCTTACTGAATCACCTGCCCACCTACAGCAAAGCATCTGCTCCACTGTCTGCCAAGAGTAAAAGTAGCTTACCCCACAGGGAGCATCTGAGTTTTTCCAACTCAGATTGTGACAGGGTAGATAAGGCTACCTAATCCTAGGGTTCAGTATCAGGAATTTCATCTGCTCACAGATACAAAGCACAATCTCTAATATCAGCTTTATTCTTAGTAAGGGTGATATTTTGGCCTCTCAGCTACTTACTTTCTTTTTAAATTAATAGGATCAAAACTCATAACTCAGGAAGGAGTAAAGTGTACAATACATAGGTTCCCTAAAAGAACAACTAGTAAACGTGCCCGTGGCTCTGATTAGCAGGCAGGCCAAAACTATGATAAAGGTGGTCTAGATAAGATGGCATTTGGATGTTTAACTCATCATGTAATCATCCCTCTTTCACCCTGCTTGATACAGTCATACTACAACCCCAGCCACTTCTGAGTTATTTCTTATCTACCAAGGGCGACCGTTCCTATCTGTCTCCCCTTAGCTTCCTGCTTTCTCAAACGCTGTACAGATCTGTTCACTGGAAGGGCAGAGCAAGACAGCTGACTAGGAGACCCTAGGACTCATCTCTTCTACAAAGACAGGCAAAACAACAAACAACTACATTTAAATAAAAATAACCAAGGAAGAGTACCAGAACACATTGAAAAAGTAACAGAAATGCTAGTGAGCAGAGACTCGGGATAGCCACATAGACAACAAAATGGGGGGAAAAAAGCCTGACTTCCATTACCACATTCCCCAGCCAGAAGCAGATGGGTGTCAGGATGAACTTCCCCTTGCAGTAAAACATAAGCAAGAAGACTCCAACAGCCCTCACCAACACCTTGGACCCCTGCAGTCCTTGCAGCACGGGAGACCCTGGCAGTCCTCACAGGCACAAATCCTAGCTTATTGGACTGCCTGGAGTCCACACAGTTGTGCTCCCTTAGAGAAGCTAACATTGTTCTTTGCCATCTGTGGCCCACATAGCTATTGAACTATGCCATCTTGCAACTGGAATGCTGCTAGAGGTTGTCTAGCAGGGTGAGTGACACCTTTTCATCCCAGTAGCTAAGTCGCCATTGAACCAATTCCTCCAAGCCAACTGAGAGCAGCTGTCATGCCTCCCTGAGGGAATGAGCTGTGGTGAAGCCACTTCACCCACTCCTCTCAGTTGCATCTGTACCCCCCCCCCCCCCCGTTTCCTCTGTCCCCCCCCCCCCCCCGTTTCCTCTGTCCCCCCCCCCCCCCCGTTTCCTCTGTCCCCCCCCCCCCCCCGTTTCCTCTGTCCCCCCCCCCCCCCCGTTTCCTCTGTCCCCCCCCCCCCCCCGTTTCCTCTGTCCCCCCCCCCCCCCCGTTTCCTCTGTCCCCCCCCCCCCCCCGTTTCCTCTGTCCCCCCCCCCCCCCTTTCAGGCTGGAGCTAAAGCTGTACACTCTGTCCAGAAGAATCTTTAATTTCCCCTCAGTCACAGCTGTTCCCTATCCCCATGAGACTGAGCTGAAGTGATGCATTGCTCCCTGGAAAATTGGGATCTTGGTCAAGAAGCTGTTTGTCAAGAAGCCACCCGGCCCTGATGCCTCTTGGCTGAGGTAACCAGCTGCACATCCCAGGGCTGAGCTGATATAGTAACCTTCACTCCAGGAAAACAGAGCAGTGGCTGAATGAAGACACCCTGCCCTACTGGGAAAAAACTCTAGTACCCTGCTTCCCTAAAGGTGGGCTATTCCCCTAGAGACCGAGCTTCTGAAGCCCTCTCTCCTTGGGGAGTAAAGTCAGCACCTGCACCTGGAATTCAGAACTGCTGAAGCTGTTTGTAGATCATGTCAGACCCAACACCAAGAGGAATCCTCTCACTGAAGTGTCCCTGTTGTGGCAAAATGAGAATAACAAGACCCACAAAATCCTTGCCAATGAATACTGTATTAGTCCATTTCTGTTGCTTATAACAAAATACCTGAAACTGGGGGATTTATAAGAAAAAGGAATTTATTGCTTATAGTTTCAGAAGCTAGGAAGTCCAAAGTCCAGGGAACACATCTGATGAGGGTCTTGGTGGTGGTGGCAGTGACCCGGGTCTCACGTGACAGAAAATGGTGGAGCAGAGAGACTAATTTCTTTTAAAAGAGAACGAGTCCTCAGAATCGTGTCCCTGTCCACCATTATTAACCCATTCACTACGACATGGTCCTGCAATCTAATGACCTCTTCAAAGCCCCACCTTTCAACCACCACAATAGGATCTCCCACCCTCAACAGTCACAGTGAAGATTTAAGATTCAATGAGGTTGGGGGAGGGGAGCATCCAATCTAGAGCAAATACCTCAACAACTTTTGCCACCACTGCTGCTGTAACAAACATCTATAGCCTAGATCACTGAGGACACCACAGTTATTGGTGATGTTGATTATTGCTGAAGAAGCTGCCCAGAGACTAAAGCATTGAATTTATACCAAACCAGAATTATCACCCTCCCCAACCAACACACTAAGACTCAATTGCAGGTGAAAGACTATGTTTATAAAAGCCACTCTGTAAAGTTAGCAGGAGGTGATTGTTCCATCAGATGCACAGATATCAATGCAGAAACACAACAAACATAAAAAGCAAGGAAATATGAAACTACCAAAGACCACAATAACAGGCAAGTGACAGACCCTGCCCCCCAATTAATGAACTGCCAAAAAAGAATTCAAAATAATGTTTAAGAAAACTCAATAAGATACAAGAGAATACAGATAGACAGTTTATCAATATCAGGAACACAATTAGAGAGAAAGAAAGAAACAAAGGATATACAAAACAAGCAGAAAACTATATATGAGATCACAGGAGTAAGTTCTCACACATCAGTAATAACTTTTAATGTAAATGAATTAAATCCCCCAATTAATAGATATAGACTAGCCAAATCGATTTAAAAAAGAAGAGCTAGCTATATGATGCCTTCAAGAAATTCACTTTACCTGTAAAGACACGAATAGACTAATAATGAAGGGATAAAAAAATATATGTTATACTAGCAGACACCAAAAGTAAGCAGAAGTAGCTATACCTATATCAGAAAAAACAAATGTTAAGGGAAAAACTATAAAAAGAAACAAAGAAGGTCATTCTAAAATGTTCAAGGGGTCAATTCAGCAGGAGGATATAAAAATTGTAAATACATATGTATACAACATTAGAGCCCAGATATATAAAGCAAATATGATTAGAACTAAAGGAAGAGATAGACTCTAATAAAATAATACTTGGGGACTTCATCTGCCCCCTCTTTCAGTAATAGATGAGTTATTTAGACAGAATACCAACATAGAAACATTGAATTTATTTTTATTTATTTTATTTTATTTTAACTTCTCAATATACATTGTAGTTGATTTTCATGTCTCTTTAGCCATTCCTCTTTATCCCCTCCCTTTCTTTTCCCCCAACTACATCATATCTGTTCTCTTGTCTTAAAAAGTTCAAGGAATTGTTGTGATTGTTGTGTTTTCTTATCCCTCCCACCATATATATATATATATATATTTATTTATTTTTAGCTCCCACAAATAAGTGTGAACATGTGGTATTTCTCTTTCTGTGCCTGACTTGTTTCACTTAATATTATTTTCTCTAAGTCCATCCACGTGGTTGTGAATTGTAGTATTTCATTCTTTTTTATAGCAGAGTAGTATTCCATTGTGTAGATATTACTTCAGTTTCCTTATCCATTCATATGATGATGGACATTTGGGCTGGTTCCAGTTCTTGGCTATTGTAAATAGTGATGCAATAAAAGTGGGAGTACAGGTATCCTTTTGGCATGATGATTTCCATTCCTCTAGATATACTTCCAGCAGTGGAATAGCTCACACAGGCAACCAAAGGAAAAATAAACAAATGGGATTATATCAAACTAAAAAGCTTCTGCACAGCAAAAGAAACAATCAACAGAGTGAAAAGACAACCAAGGGAGTGGAAGAAAATATTTGCAAAATATACATCTGACAAAGGACTATCATCCAGAATATACAAGGAACTCAAACAACTTTATAGCAAACAACAACAACAACAACAACAACAACAAAAACAACAACAAGTAACCCAATTAAAATGTGTGCAAAGGAGCTAAATAGGCATTTCTCAAAGGAAGATATGTGAATGGCCAACAGACCCATGAAAAAATGCTCAACATCACTCGGCACTTGGGAAATGCAAATCAAAACCACACTGAGATACCATCTCACTCCAGTTAGGATGGCTAATATCCAAAAAACTGAGAATGATAAATGCTGACGAGGTTTCATAGTAAAAGAAACTCTCATAGATTGTTGGTGGGACTGCAAAATGGTGCAGCCTTTATGGAAAATGGTATGGAGCTTCCTTAAATGATATGAAACATTGAATTTAAACTGCACTATAGACCAAATTAAACTTACAGACATTTACTGAATATTTCATCCAACAGCTGGAGAAAACACATTCTTCTATCAACATGTAAGACATTCATCAGGACTGACCATATGTTAGGCCACAAAACAAGTCTTAATAAATTTTTAAAAATTAAAATCATATCAAGCATCTTCTCTGACAACAATGAAATAAAACTAGAAACTAATAGCAATAGAAACTTTTGACACTGTGCAAATACATGGAGATTAAGCAATATGTTCTTGAACAATTAATAAGTCAAAAAGAAAATGAAAAGTACTTAAAATATTTTTGAAACAAATAAAAATAGAAACTGAACATATCAAAACTTATGATATACAGTAAAATATTAATAAGAGGGAAGCTTATAGCAATAAATTCCTACATAAGAAAAGTAGAAAGATTTCAAATAAACAAAGTAGTGATGTATGACAGATGACTAAAGAAGCAAGAACATGTCAAAACCAAAATTAGTAAAAGAAAACAAATAATAAAGATAAGAGCAGAAATTAACAAAATTTGGCCCAAAATAACAATACAAAATATCTATAACCAAAATGTTGTTTTTATGAAAAGATAAAACAAAACTGACAAACCATTACCTAGACTAACCAAGAAAAAAAGAGTTAAGACATAAATAAATAAAATCAAAAATGAAAAAGAGACATCACAATAGATAATGCAGAAATTCAAAGGATCTTTAGGGATTATTAGGAACAGCTCTATGCAAAAAAATTGCAAAACCTAGAGAAAATGGATAAATTCCTGGAATGTATACTTTACCAAGATTGAACCCAAAAGATATAAATATCCTTAACAGACCAATTGCAAGTAATGAGATTGAATCTGTAATAAAACGTCTCCCATTAAAGAAAAGCCCAGGACTGGATAGCACCACTGCTAAATTCTACCAACATTGAAGGAAAAGTTAATACCAATTCTTCCCAAACTCTTCCAAAAAATTTAAAAGGTGGGAATTATTACAAACTTATTTTACAAAATCAATATTACCCAGAAACCAAAACTAGCCAAAACAAAACAAATATAAAAAACTATAAGCCAATAACCCTCATAAACATAAATGCAGAAATCCTCAACAAAAGACTGGCAAACTAAATCCAGCAGCATATTAAAAGCATCATTCACCATGATAGACTGGAAATTATCCCAGAGATGCAAGGTTAATTCAACATATGCAAATCAATAAATGTGATACATCACATCAACAGAGTGAAGGACAAAGACCTTATGATTATCTCAACTGACACTGAAAAGCATTTGATAAGATTCAATGCCCCTTCATGATAAAAATGCTCAACAAATTAGTCATAGAAGGACCATACCTCCAAACAATAATGACAAACCTACAGTTAATATTATACTGAATGGGGAAAATCTGAAAGCTTTTCCTTTAAGAACTAAAACAATACTATGATGCCCACTCTCCTAACTCTTATTTAACATGGTACCAAAGTCCCAGCAAGAGCAGTTAAGCAAGAGAAATAAAATAAAGGACATCCAAACTGGAGAGGAGTAAGTCAAAATGTCCTTGTTTACAGATGATATTATATTATATACAGGAAACTAACAGCTTCACGAAAAGACTTTTTGAACTGATAAACAAATTCAGTAAAGTTGGAACAAACAAAATCAAAATACAAAAACCAGTAGCATTTCCATACACTCATAATGAGCAAGATGAAATGGAAATCAGAAAAAAAAAATCCCATTTACAATAGCTGCAAAAATAATAAAATACCTAGGAATTTAATCAAGGAAGATTAAGATCTCTACAAATTAAAAAACTATAAAACACTGATGAAAGAAATTAATTTGGACACAGCGAAATGAAAAGACATCACAAGTTCATGGAGTGAAAGAATTTATACTGTTAAAATGACGATACAACCAAAACCAATATATACAATTAGTGCAATTCCTATCAAAATACCCACAACATTTTTCACAGAAATAGAAAAAAAGAATTCAAAAATTCGTGTAAAACCAAAGACCCCAAATATAAAAAATAACCCTGAGCAAAAAGAACAAAGCTGAAGGCATCATACCACCTGACTTCAAAATATGTTACAAAGTGATAATAATCAAATAAACTTGGTTCTGGCATCAAAACAAACACACAGACCAATGGAACAGAATAGAGATCCCAGAAATAAACTCATGTATTTACAGCCAAATGATTTTTGACAAAAGTGCCAAGAATATTCATTGAGAAAAGGACAGTCTCCTCAATAAATGGTGCTGGCACAACTAGATATTCATATGCAGAAGAATAAAACTAGACTCATATCTTACCATATACAAAAATCAACTCAAAATTAAAAGAAGACCTGAAATAGTCAAACTACTAGAAGAAAACATGGGAAACTCTTCAGGATATTGGGATGAGCAAAGACTATGAAGAGGACTTCAAAAACACAGGCAACAAAAGCAAAAATCAACAAATGGTTTTATATCAAACTAAACAGCTTCTGCACATCAAAAGAAACAATCAACATAATGAAGAGACAACCTTCAAGATGGGAGGAAATAATGGAAAACCGTACTTTTGACAAGAAACTAATACCCACAACATACAAATAAATCCAACAACTCAACACCAAAAAAAAAAAAAAAAAAAAAAAAAAAAAAAAGAGAGAGAGAGAGAGAGAAAACTCAGATAATCCAATCAAAAATGAGCAAGTGAGCTGAACTGACATCTTCCCCAAAAGAAGACATACAAAAGGCCAATAGGTATAGGAAAAAATGCTCAACATCACTAGTCATCATAAAATGCAAATCAAAACCACAGTGAGATGCCACCTCACTCCAGTTGGAATGACTGCTATCAAAAAGACAGAAAATAACAAACATTGGCAAGGATACAGAGAAAGGAGAACTCTTATACACTGTTGGTGAAAATACAAATTAGTATAGCTATTATGAAAAGCAATATGAAGGTTTTTCAAAAATTAAAAATAGAACTCTCATATAATCCAGAAATCCTACTACTGGGTATATGTCCAAAGGAAAACAAAAAACAAAACTGTAGTTTGATATCCCTGATAAACATAGAGGCAAAAGTCCTCAAAGACACACTAAGAAAATCAATCCAACAGCATATTAAGAAGACTTTACACCATGATCAAGTGGGATTTATTTCACGATGCAAGTTTGGTTCAACATACATGAATCAAAAACTACGATAAATCACATCTACAGAATGAAAGTCTAAAAACATTTGATCATCTCAATTGATACTGAAAAAACAATTGATGAAATTCAATATCCCTTCAGGATAAAAGCCCTCAACAAATTAGGCATAGAAGGAATGAATAACAACACAATAAAAGCCATATATGACAAACTCAATGTAACATACCCAATAGGAGAAAGTGAAAGTTTTCCTCTAAAAATAAGAATAATCAAGGATACCTGCTCTCTTCACTCATTCAAAATAGTACTGGAAATCCTAGACAGAGCAATTAGGTAAGAAATAGAAATAAAAGGCATCCAAACTGGAAAGAAGAAAGTCAAATTGTGCTTGTTTGTTAATAACATGATCTTATATATAGCAAACTTTTACAGCTTCCCCCAAAGCTCTTACAACAGATAAATTCAGTAAGGTTCCGGTATTCAAAATCAACATACAAAAATCAGTAGCATTTTCATACATCAATAACAAGCAATGTGAAAAAAAATCAAAAAAGTAATTTACAATAATAATGTAAATTCTGGGGCCGGCCCGGTGGGAGCGTGGTGGCGCTCCCGCCGAGGGTTCGGATCCCACATACAGACCAGTTCCCGCTCACTGGCTGAGCGAGGTGTGGGAGCAACACCGAGGGTTGTGATCCCGTTGCCGGTCCCGGTCCGGTACGGGCGTGACACTGAGGGTTGCGATCCGTTGCCGGACACGAAAAAAGACAAAAAGGAAAAAAAAAAATAATAATGTAAATTCCCATTTACCATAGCTACAAGAATAGAATAATATACCTAGGAATTAATTTAACCAAAGAGGTGAAAGGTTTCTACAAGGAAAATTATAAAACGCTGGTGAAAAAATTTTAAATGGGCACAAGAAATGAAAAGATGTGTCTTGTTCATAAACTGGCAGAATTAATATTGTGAAAATGACCATCCAACCAAAAGCAATGTACACATTCAATGTAATTCCTATCAAAATGACAACAACATTCTTCACAGAAATAGAAAAAGCAATCCTAAATTTCATATAAAACTACAAAAGACTCCAAATAGTTAAAGTCCTAAGCAAAAAGAGGAAATCACACTACCAGACTTCAAAATATACTACAAAGCTATAATAACTAAAACAACATGGGACTGTCATGAAAACAGACAGAAAAACCAAGGCAACGGAATAGAAATCCCAGAAATAAAGCCACATATTTACAGCCTACTAAGCCTACTAAATTTTGACAAAGGTACTAAGAATATTCATTGGGGAAAAGACAGTCTCTTCAATAAATGGTTCTGGCACAACTGGATATCCATATATAGAAGACTGAAACTAGAACCCAGTCCCTTCTCACATACAAAAATCAACTCAAAATCAATTAAATACTTAAATGTAAGACTTGAAACCGGTAAACTACTAGGAAAAAACATAGGGGAAAGGCTTCCAAACGTTGGTCTGGGCAAAGAGTTTGTGAAGAGGACCTCAAAAGCACAGGCAACAAAAGCAATAATAGACCAATGAAGTTATATCACAGCAAATGAAACAGTCAACTGAGTGAAGAGACAACCTGCAGAATGGAAAAGAAAATAATTGCCAACTATGAATCCAACAAGGGATTAATATCCAGAACATACAAGTAAATCAAACAGCCAAAGAACAAAAAAACCTCAAATAATCCAACCAAAAAATGGGCAAGTAAGCTGAATAGTCATTCTCAAAAGAAGACCTACAAATGGCATACAGGTATATGAAAAAATGCTCAACATCACTGATCATCAGAAAAATGTAAATCAAAACCACAATGAGACATCATTTTGATCCAGTTAGAATGGCTATTAATCAAAAAGACAGAAATGGTATCCAGGATATGGAGAAAGGGAAAAACTCTTATAAACTTTTGGTGGGAATATAAATTAGTACAGCTATTATGAAAAACAGTATTTAAGTCTCTCAAAAAACTTAAAACAGAACTACAGTATGATCCAGCCATCCCACTACTGGGTAAATATCCAAAGGAAAGAAAATCAGTATATCGAACAGATATTTGCGCTCCCATGTTTATTGCAGCACTATTCACAATAGTCAAGACACGGAATCAACCCAAGTGTCCATAAACAGATGAATGAATAAAGAAAATATAGTATATATACTCCATGGAATACCATTTAGCAATACAAAAAATGAAATCCTGTCTTTTGAGGCAACATGAATGAGCTAGGAGAACATTAGTTTAATTGCAGTAAGCAGAAATAGAAAGGATAATAGCACATGTTAGCACTCATATATGGAAGCTAAGAAAGTTGATCACATCGAAGTCAAAATTAGGATGGCTCTTGCCAGACACTGGGATAGACAGATAAAAGGGGGTATAGTGAGAGGTTGGTTAATGGATACAAAAGTACAGCTAGACAGGAGGAATAATATAAACTGTTCTATGTCACTGTAGGTTGACTATAATTAGAAACTTACTGTATAGTTTTAATTAGCACAAGGAGAGGATTTGAATGCTTCCAACACAAAGAAATGATAGATGTTTGTGATAAAGGGGAAAAATCAGTGGTTTCCAGGGTTTCAGGGGAGGAGAGAGGGAAAGAAGGAGAGATGAATAGGTGAAGCATAGAGAATTTTCAGGGCAGTAAAACTATTCTGTATGATACTATAATGGTGGATGCATGACATTTGCAAAACACATACATCTGCATAACAAAAAGAGGAAACCCTAATGTAAAATTCAGTTTATAATAAAACATCAATATGTGTTTATAACTGTAACAAATGTACCACACCAATGCAACAGGTTAATAACAAGAAACTGTATACCTGTATGTGTGCAGGGCATGGGAACTATCTGTATTTTCTGCTTGACTTCTCTGTAAACCTAAAACTGCTATAAAAATAAAATTTATTACTTAGAAAAACAAAAATAAAAAAGCTGTGCAAAGCTTTGTGCATAAACTGTAATTGACTTCACTGCCTTCCCTTTGCCACCAGCCATAAGAGAAGCACTGCAGGCACTGAGCATAACCAGTCAAAAACCAGGCAGCTGTGGTCTATTGGAATGACAGCAGCATTATCTAAAGATCCTATGAGAACCACATGTTGACTCAGTAAATACCACCAATTTAGGAATTTTATCAATGAAACCAAAGTCTGTGTTTTTTGGCTACATTCTTGGAGAACAACAATATAGGACCAAAGGCAGCAGTGCAAAGATGGCAAAAAGTAAGATGCGAGGACAGCCAGAGCAGGCATTGGACTGAAGGAGTTCTGCCTAGCTATATGATCATCCTGTTTTCTTGTATACATTCTGCACTGAAACCAATACATTGCATTTTTATCAGAAATATTTAGCCAGAATGATTTTATTTTCTTCACCAAGGAAAAAGCCCATATAGCCCATAGACTTCTTAAATTACATATAACATGTAATTATTTAATTTTGTTGTTCCCTGTTCTGACTCATATGCTCTGGGCCCATCTGCTACTCAGCAATTCCTGCAGCACCCAACTCTGTGCTGCTATAACCTGAGGGCACATGGTCTTAGCTACACTCCATGACTCTTGTTTTCTGCCCTGGAGCTTCTCTCACAAGGGGGCACCAACAAGTGAGAGGCAGTTGACCCTCTTGAAGCCACTGGTGTGTCGGGCCTTAAAAACTAATGCCACCTTAAGTGGCATTACAAGTGGCACCATTATGGGCCCACAAGGGCGTATTAACATGGCAGCCTAAGACGGCGCTGGGAGGAAGTAGGGTGAGAGTGTCTGCGGGAACTTTGCCTTAGCCCTTATTGGCCAAATACATGCTTCTGTGCTCGTGAACACTGCGTGATTGCAATAGCTAGGCATTGAGACAGGATGCATGCTCTCATAACCTTTAAGCTGATTGGAGGATGTAAAAATCTCCCTTCCCCATTTGCCTTTAAAAGCAAGTGCTTGTGTGATAATAAACGGAATTGCTTGACAGAACCCCTGCCGTGTCTGAGTGTCCTTTAAACCGGGCTGGTTGGGGCCGGTGGCTGTGCTCACCTCTCTTCATGGCTCTCTTCCCCCGTCTCCTTCCAAAGGGAACCGGAGGGAAAGAGTAATCCGGGCCATTCGCTTGCCCACCAAAAGGAATGAGGCTAGGGCTGTTCGGGTTGGCCGGTGGCAGACCCGACACTGGTGGATATTGTAGGATAGGAGCTGGAGAATAAAGTCTCCTTCCTTCTATCCTAAGGGCACATAATCCTGCGACATGTCTATGCTGGACATTATCACTGTCTCTTTACCTGGAGGAAGTTGTAGAGGTCCCAACCCTGAAGATCAGAAGCATGATGAAGCATGGACTTCATCAAGAGGATAGAATAACATTTAGGATTATTGCATATGTAACAATGCAGAGGGAGATGGTCCAGTTGTTTGTACTACATCTTTTTCTAAAATCTTTGCAGATCACAATCACTGGTCCTAAAGAAAGGAAGTATATACAATTACATAACATAAAGAAATGTTACAATTACCAATGAGAGAAAATGCAGCTAATATTCAATAGCAACATTCAGTGATCACTGAATATAAATTATATACAGTATCTGTGTTTTGGCTCTACCAGTGAGTTTTATTCTTTCATGTGTCATCATGATGTCAGTTATTGTTCTTTTGTTTCCAGATATAGTACTCCCTTAAGGATTTCTTGTAGGGCTGGTCCAGTGGTGATGACTTCCCACAGTTTCTGTTTGGGAAATATACTATTTCTCCCTTATTTCCGAACAATAATTTTTCTGTGTAGAGTATTCTTAACTGGCAATTTTTTTCTTTCAGCCCTTTGAGTATATCTCACTCTCTCCCAGCCTGTAAGATTTCTGCCGAAAAATCTGCTACTAGTCTGATGAGAGTTCTCTTGTAGATGACTTGACATTTTTATTTTTCTGTTTTTTGAATTCTCTATTACTTTTGATAGTTTGACTATAATCTGTGTCAGAAAGGACATTTTTGGGTTAAATCTGTTTGGGGATCTTTGAACCTCTTGGATCTGGAAGTGCATGTTTCTCCATATACTTGGGAATTTGTCAGCTATTATTTTGTTAAATAGGTTTTTGATGATTTTTCCCTTTTCTTTTTTTTTTTTTTTCTTTTTGTATTTTTTTACTGACTGGCAACGGGATTGCAACCCTTGGTGTTGTGCCCACCTCATGCTCAGCCAGTGAGCGGGAACCAGTCTCCACATGGGATCCGAACCCTCGGCGGGAGCACCACCGCACTCCCAAGCGGCGCACTCTCCAGTGTGCCACTGGGCCGGCCCGATTTTTTCCTTTTCTTTCCCTTCTGGAACATCCATAATATGGGTGTTTGTATCCTTACAATTGTCCCATAGATCTTATAGGCTTTATTTTTAAAAATTATTTTCAACTGGGTTATTTCAAAAGGCCTTTCTTCAAGTTCAGAAATTCTTCTGCTTGCTCTAGCCTGTCGCTTAAGCTCTCAGTTGCATTTTTGATTTCATTGAATGAATTCTTCAGTTCCGAGATTTCTAGTTGGATCTTTCTTAGGATAACTATCTCTTTGTTGAATTTCTCCTTTAGATTCTAAATGACTTTTCTTATTCTGTTGAGTTATCAGTATATTTTCTTGCATCTTGTAGAGTTTCCTTAAGATTACTATTTGGAATTTCTTTTCAGGCATTTCATAAGTTTCCTTTTATGTGGGGTCTAGTACTACAGAATTATTGTCTCCCTTTAGGGGTGTCATGTTTCCTCACTTTTTATGCTTCTTGTATCCCTACATTGATATCTGGGCATGTGGTGGGACAGTTGCTGCTTCTTTTGGAGTAGGTTTTGAAAGAAGAAATTTCTTCCTGCAGAAATACTTTATCCTGTTCTGACATGTTATAACAAATTAGTAGGAGTGTAGTTTGTTGCAAAAAAATTTGCAATCTGTGCAGTTTTTTCATAACACATTTTCCATGGACTTTTTAAAGACCCTTTTTAAGTTATTTTATAGGTCATACATAATTACAAGCAAAAATTTCTTAGTCTAGTGTTATCAAAATAATAGCAAATGATTAAGTTTGTATGATTGTCCCTCTAAATATTTCTATCAGTACTGAATTTGTGAATGCAGTTGAGTGTCCTGCCACACTGATTTCAAATTTCAAGTAAAAAATGAAACATCATGACTGTATTTGTTCTCACTGAAGGTTTTTCCTTTTTTTCACAGAGATGATCCCTGTGAGAGTCAAGAGTTGTGAGGTCAGTGTGTTCAGACACATTTAATTCTCCCAAATTTATTAAAAATGTACAGATACTTGAAGGTGCTTACTTCAGAAGAAAGAAATCATGTAAGTGGTGAAGATGTAAGGTGGTATAGAAGCCTCTAATACTAGAGTTTTCAAAGCTGGAATTTGCTTACAAAATGTGCTAGATTGAGAGAATAGAAGTCCAGAGCCCCCTATATATGTACAGTAAGTAAAGATACACATTTCTCAGTAAGGATACATGAATAATTAATTGATCATCTGGAAATCTATTACACACTTGGTTATACAAGAAGTTTACATATACAAGAAGTTTAACATAGTCTAATCACCCTAGTGACAACCTTTCTAATGTATCAGCCTACAAATACAGAGCTTAGAGACTGTGGGAAACTCTACTGCATTTTATTAAAACATTTTCTTATAGTGAACTATATTATACATATTGTTTCAGTTGTTCATTGTCGGTAACACAAATTAACATGACATTGTAGCTTAAAGTAAACCCACTTGTCCTCCTACAGTTCTGTAGGTCAGCAGTTCAGGTGGTTTGGCTGGGTTCTATGCTTGGAGTTTCATAAAGCTAAAATCAGGTTGTCAGCTGGGCTAAAGACACATTTGGAAGCTCTACAGAGGTATCCACCTTCAAATCAGGTTGTTGGTAGAATTTAATACTTTGCAGATGTTGGACTGAGGTCCTCATATTCTTGGCTGTTGGCCTGAAATCACTCTCAACTTCTAGAGGCTACTCAGATCTTTCCATGTGGCTCCTTCCAAATAAACAATGAAGAACCTGCCTCACATTGAGCTGATCTCATCCTTCAAATATTTTTCATTTACTCTTCTGCTATCAGGGAGAAAAAATAAACTGCTTTTAAGGCTCATACCATCACATTAGGTTCACTTGAATAATCACTCTTTTGATTAAGTTAGTCAACTGATTAGTAACCTTAATTATATCTGCAAAATCTCTTTTGCTGTGTAACATAATATAATGATGGTTGTAATATCTCACTCTATTCACATTGCTGGGGGTTCCAGTGGGAAACTTGGTGGGGCTTCTTAGGATTCTGGCTGACACATATACAAAAGAGTGTATGAATATATATGTACAGTTTGAAGGGCAGTAATAAAATCAACACCTGTTCACTTATTACCCAGGCCAGAATCTAGAATATAACTAGTGTATCGGAAGCCACTATGTGTGAATCTTCTGCCATGTGCTGAATTTTGCCTTCACGCCCCCCCCCCCCCAAATTCATTTTTGAAGCCCTAACCTTCAGTTCCTTAGAATGTGACCATATTTGAAGATAAGGTCTTTACAGGAGTAATTAAATTAATGTGAGGCCATAAGGGTGTGCCTAATCCACTATAACTGGTGTCCTTATAAAAGGAGGAGATTTGGACACAGACAACAAATGGAACAAGAGGCAACCATGTGAAGAGACAGTGAGAAGATGGCCATTGGCAGACTTAGGAGAGAGGTCTCAGGAGAAACTAAATCTTCCAGCACCTTGATCTTGGACTTCCAGTCTTCAGAACTGTGAGAAAATAAATTTCTGTTGTTCAAGCCACCAAATCTGTGGTATAATATTATGGCAGCCATGACAAACTATATACCTCACAAATTATATGTTTATCACCCTTTAAGAATTAACCACTATTTTGAATTGTGTTGTTTCTTGCCTTTTTTTTTTTTTTTTTTTGTAATTTTACCACCCAGTTATGAAACCAGAAACAATTATTATCTGTTTTTCCTGCTTTTGAATTTCAGGTCAATAAAATCATGCTGAATGTATTCTTCTATAACTTGCTTCTATTATCCCACATTACGTTCTACAGTCCATGCATTTTGATGTATTCATTCAATTTAAGAGGTAGCATTTTATTGTAGGAATACTAATTAGATATATAATTTATTTATCCAATCATTATTGGAGCACAATTGGATTCTTTCCAGATTTTTACTATTTCTGACATTCTTTATATGTCTCCCAGTTCATGTATAGAAGAGTTTCTATAGGAATTAAGTGCTGTGTTTAGGGTTTGCACATCTTCAACCTTACTAGGTAATGCCACACTGTATTACAAAGCAGTTGTACCATTGACACTCCTTTGCTTCACATATTGGCCAATACCTGGTATTGTCAGTCTATGGATGTGTAATGATATCACATTGTTCTTTCAGTTGGCATTTCTCTACTATTAATGAGGTCGAACATTTTTTCACATGTTTATGAGCATTTGTCTTCCCTCTTTAGTAAAATTTATAGTCATTTCTTTTGCTCTTTTTCCTATTTGGATATTGTGTTTTCCCTATTGACTTACAGGTGTTCTTTATGTATGCTGGACATCAATTTCTTGTCAGCTTTATGGATAGCAAAGCTCATTTTCCAATTTGTGCCTCATGTTTTTATTCTCTCTGCAGTATCTTCAGCGGACATGAGCTTGTATTTTTACTATAATTGAGTTTAGCAATATGCTCTTTTCTGGTTGGCACTTTTAATGTCTAAACAAAAAGAAAACTTTCCTTCACAGAGTTCACAAAAATATTCTTCTATGTTATCTTCTAAAAGGTTTACAGTTTTTTCTTTTGTCTTCAAGACTTGAATCAATCTAGAATTGATTTTTAAATATAACATAAGGCAATTATCTAATTTAAATTTTTTCCATATAGTTCATCAATTTTTCCAGCACTATTTATTAAACAATTATCTTTCCTCACTGATCTGCAACACTACTTCTGCCATAAATGTGATCCCCTGCAAGTGGAGGTATGGTTCTTATCTCTCTATTCTACCCCATTGATTAATTTTTCTATACCTGTACACAGGCTTCATTATTAACATTTAAAAATAATTCTTAACATCTACAATGGAAAATTTCTCCATCTTCTTCTTCAGGAGTGACTTGTCTCTTGTTGGGCTTCTACTCTTCCATGTAAATCTTAGAATCAGCTTACAAATTTGAACTAAATTAAAACATAATTTTAAAGGGAATTTTTTGAAGTTATAGATTAATTTGGAAATTATTGGCATCTTTATGATACTGACTTTTCCATTTCAAGAACATGGACTATCTCCAAATGTATTGAAGCCTTCTTTAATATACTCAAAGTTATATAATTTTCTCCATAAAGGACTTTTTTAATAATAAAAGTTTTATTTCTAGTCACTTTGTATTGTTTGATGCTATCATAAATGGTATTTTTATAAAATTTCATATTCCAGATATTAGTGTTTGTTTAGTCCTTTTTTGAACTGGTAGAACAAAGTATCTGAGACTGGGTAATTTATGAAGGAAAGAGGCTTATTTGGTTTATGATGGTGGGACAGCTGCATCGTGCGTGGGTCTCTGGCTGCTTCTACTCATGTTGGAAAGAGGCAGGTGGCTGGTAGGTTCAAGACCACACGGCAGGAGGGAGAAGAGGGAGTAAGAGAAAGAGGAAGGGGAGGAGTGCTAGGATCCTTTTAACAACCAGCTTTCTAGGGAAGCCATCCACTCCTGAGAGAGCTCACTGACCAACCCCCCCATCACCACCACCAAGGGAGGGCATAAATATATTCATGAGAGATCCCCCCACGCCATGATCCAAACACCTCCCAACACTGACACCTTGGGGATCAGATTTTGAAAGAAGCTTTGAGAGGGCAAACATATTCAAACTATATCATTGTTGGACATAAAATTTTGTATTGATTTTGTAATCAACAACATTTTACTTGGGTAGTCACATAATCTAGGAATAATGGCAGTTTAGTTTCCTCTTTTGAAAATCTTATACCTTTTATTTATCTTTCTAGCTTTGCTGAGATGATTGTAGTGATAGTAGGCACCCCTCTCATTTCTGTATTCAAAGGGAATGCTTTCAAGTTCTCACCATAATGTTTCATGGCTATCCTTGTATTGGTAATTTGCTAAGGACTTACTACTATTTTTTGCATAATTGGATATTAAATTATGTTATTTTCTTAAACTCTGGTATGTATACCTTTGGCTCATAGTGTGGTAAGATGATCTGGTCCTTATGCAATTAACATCAAAAGGGTCCTGGAGATGCTGATGGAACTTTGTGGTTCTGCGAAGTGCATACAAAAACTACAGAATTAATTTAAGTCAGCAATTTATGCACTTCTTGCCCAATAATCAACAAGGTTTTAATGAGGTACTAAAAGCTAAATTAGCAGAGATATAACAATACAGAATATACAATAAGTGGTTGACAGCTGTCAGGCTGGAAGACATTATACTTTTGTAGATTTTCCAGTCTTAGCACTACATCTTGTACCAGTTAAATCCAATAATATTTGCTGATTGGTTGATATCTCAAAAGAACCTAAAAAAATGTTATTCTTTAGTTGACAAAAAGAGTTACGTATATTGATGCAACAAAAAGTAGTACCTAAACAAAATAATTAATGTAGTTTGAGAATTCTGTTCATTTTAAGCATATGCATTATGTTTTTAAAATTCCAAAAAATAAATTTAAAGTATTTTAAAATTAGGTACAGTTATTTAACTGGAACACTCTTTTCTTCTCAGAGTCACATTGAAAGATGGGAAATTAATTTCTTTAGATCCTGAGGCTGAGAATGGGTGATGAATCTTATCAAAAATATTATGGACAGGTACAATGCCAGGGATTTTCATATTCACTTCTCTCTTTTTTTTCTTTAAATAAAAGATATATTTAGAAATATACACACACTCTGCTAGAGATTAGAATAAAATTTCAATAAGATTAGAAAAAGTCTTTTTCAGACAATCAAAAGAAAAGTCCACAGACCAGTAGATTAACATTACCTGGGAACTTGTTAGAAATGGAAATCTTCAGGTCTCACCTCTGAACTACTCAATAAGAAACTCTGGAGATGGGCCCAAAAGTCTGTGTTTCATCAAGCCTTCCAGGTAACTGTGATGCACTCTCATGTTTGAGAACCACTAGTTCACACTTTCTATTTAATATGATATCCAAGTTGTCCTGTGTTATAAATATCCCCATGGAACATAAATGTGACATAAAATTTTAAGACCTGTCTTTTGTATAATAATTTTTAAATATATTTTTTATTTGTCACTATATAATGCAATTGATTTTCATGGCCCTTTACCAATTCCTCCCTTTCCCCCTTCCCTCTCCCACCTTTCCACGAAAGATCATTCTTATGCAGACCAGTTGGTAGGCAGTAGAACCGTCTGCTGATAGAAATTTTATAAATAAAAATTCTTCCCCTTTGAAAAAAAATTATTTCCTGCCAACATTTCTAGAAATAAAGCTCCAAATAGAATTTGTGAATTGGTGGATAGAGAAGGGATGATGAGGACAGGCAGGTGATAAGAGAAGTTTATTTGGATTAACTTCTGAGAAAAAAAGAAGTAGGATATTTTTGAAGTTTGTAAGCCATAGCAGAGGGCAAGAATGAAGAGGTGACCACTCATAGCAGACAAAAACAAACTGTGGGTTTTATTAATTAAGAAATACAAAGAAAAACAAATTAAGGGTATTTGGAGCTGATAATTCACCAGAGGGTCACCTTGATGGTAGAAAGGTGTAATGTTGCGGAAAGAGGTTGAAATTTTGAGTCTTGTTACACTTCCCCCTGTGTAATGGAGACGTAAAAAAGAATTACACAATTACTCAAAGCACTATGAATGCATTGAGAAGCCCAGAAGGACTGCACTTCAGGAATTTCCCCATTAGGAAGAGAAAGCTGAATGTGACAGCCCCAATTCAAAGTAAGCCTCTCCCTTTAATTTTAAAGACAAAGAAGTTTCACAGGAAAACTCAGCTGATTTAATCACCACAAAGAACACAAAAATATGGGCAGAATTATGGCTAAGTATAGTTTTAACAAATGGAAACTAGTGACGTCAGTGAAATAAGAAAAGTGATATTCCATAATGCAATTTGTAAAAGGTTAAGTCGATCCACCAGCAAAAGCTTGTCCTTTGCAAACATTTTCTTTCCCTATAGCAATTTCCTCAGTATATTTACATAACAAGTAACTTTCTCAACATATCAATTAGTAGGTTAACCTGAACCAAGGACATCTGTCCTTTGAGCCAGCAATTTTGCTGTGTTACAATTCTTTATCTACAACAGAGACATTAGCCTGGGGGAAAGTTTCCTGTCTTTTGCAAGCTTAATATTTCTAGATTTAATTCTAAAAAGTTAGGTTAAACCTGAACCAAGGACATCTGTCCTTTGAGCCAGCAATTTTGCTGTGTTACAATTCTTTATCTACAACAGAGACATTAGCCTGGGGGAAAGTTTCCTGTCTTTTGCAAGCTTAATATTTCTAGATTTAATTCTAAAAAGTTAGGTTATATCTGAAACTACACGGCTTTGGAAGCTAGGCCCTGTAAAATACATTTGCTTTATAAATGTTAGTATTCTCCACAAAGTCTCATATCTGTGGTTTAGAATTCCAGATTTACCAGCTCTAAGGTACATCATTCTGGATAATTCACCTAACACTGGGGATTTACAAGCTTTCAATTGCTCTTACATTGCTCTATTGTGGGACCAGTAGAGAGAATACATGTAAAGTGTTTAATAATGGCTATTATTAATTTTCAACTTACCACATACATGGGTTTTTTCTTTATTCTTTAGGATTTTGTTTGTTTGTTTGTTTGTTTTGGAAGTTTTTCTTGAAAGAAACCACACGTGGGTAATCCTGTGCATCTGTACAGTTACATGTCACTCTGCTTGGATTGTAGAGCCCCTAATTGATGGCCACCCTAGGAGCATCACAGCCTATGGGTAACAGGAGCCCTTGGTATCATCATGAGTTTGGGCATCCTCCAGAGTTGTCTTCAAAGGTGGGCCACTTTTAGGCTAATATAGAACTAGAATAAACTGCTTTCTTTACTCATCCTGAGGGCCTAAACATTGTTTTCAGGCAGAAGACTGGCCACTTCTGAGAGGAGTAATGGCAGGTGAGGTGAAGAAATTTCCATTATGTAGGAAGGACATAGTAAGTGAGGGGCTCCCCTGTGAGGCTCAATTTGCCTTATCAGATTCCACCTCCTCCATTGCTGTCCTCTCCCACCCTTTAGTCTACCTCCTAGTGGACTCTAGCATTTGATCAACGTTTTTCCCTCCACTCCATCCTTTCATATAATTATTAATGACCTCATTATGCTTTTTTATTAACTTATCAACACTCTGGTCTTTTGATTGCTCACCTTTTTGAATTCCAGGGTCCTAACCTCCACCTCATTTTAAGTACCCATATATTTGAATTGCAGTATAAAGTTGGGTTGCTTTACCTCCAGTATCCAAAACTGAAGCGCTTCTTTTAGAGGAATATTTTATTCATCATAAGATCTGAAATAGAAATGCATTCAAGGAGAAGGCAATGAGATATGTAGTTGCATAACATAATTGTCTTAAATTTTAAGAATTTATTATTAAAAAAGCAAACCTAATAGCTAACATTATTCAAGAGTAAAAGCGATACAACCTAGGAAACTATAAAGTCGTTATGTGAGGGGAAAAGGGTGAAAGACCAACCATACCCAGGGAAGATCTCAAGGACGCTGCCTGAGAAAGATAAAGTGGAAAACATACAGCAAAAACTATGTTCTGATTGATTAACTTCTTGCTAGATTTCTGCGTAATACAATCAAATATTAAGCAAACAAACATTAATTTTTAACTTTCTGAGGAAAAGTGTAGTAACAGATGAGTGATGTTCTTATGGAGTCAATGACAGAAATGATGCTTCCAAAAGGGACTATTCATAGGCACTGGAGCCACTAGGACTTTCTTTTGTCATCTCTTATGTCTTTACCTTTCTCTACCAGCCTGAGGTTTCTCTCTTTCTCTCTCATTCTCTCTGCTCTACACAAAAAATCATCACAAAAATTAATTTGCTTTCCATAAGATTCAATTTCCAGTTTGGGGGAGAAAATATCTTATTAACCACATTGATTCAGGTGTGCACACAGGTCCAATCAGATGTGGCCAAGGGAACATGGTTACATAGTGCAAACAAGGCCATTTGGGGCGCATCACCATAGAATGAAGAAACAGTTTCTAGAGCAATGAGAGTTATTAATTGGGCAAGTACCTCCAAAACGTCCTATTTCTGCATATGTGTGTCTGAATGTGTGAGAGAGAAAAACAAAGACAGTTAGACAGAGAGGAAACATATTTCCTTAGAAGAAACTATTGGTCTTTAGAGAGGTGATATGCATATATTGAAAGAGCACTAGGCAAAAGCATTTGGGCTCTATGATTGTGAGCAAGTATCTGAACTTCTTTATACTCTATTGTAAATGTGAAAACATGGCAGAACAAAATAAAACAAAATATCTCCATCCTGAAGTTGTTTTGAAAGTAAGCATGAAAAATCACAAAGTGGTGTTATTCTTATTAATAAAATAATAAAATCACTTCCCAGTTAGTAATTAATAAAGCCAGTATTATGGTACATATTCACTTGTTTTATCCACCATTGCATATTGACTAAGCCACTAAATTGCCTGAAGCGAGGGGCAAGTTTTACATGGCAAAATATGGCAATCATGTTATTAAGTATATACTAACAATTACCTGTGATATTGAGCTCTATGAAGGAACATTCTCAGGACCAGAAGTACAAGACTAAGAATTTTTTGGCATATAAAATTATAAATTTCAGGAGAAAGGAATTTGGTTGGTATGGTTTGAGTCATGCACCTATTCATGGTCTGGCCCCCTGTGGACAGGAGAGTAGGAACACACCACAGAAAACATGGCCACCAAGAGCCCCCCAAAGTGAGGCAGGCAATTCCTTGGGTAGCTAATGGACAAGTCAGTGAGGCCTCTCTATAAACCAGGAAGCACTCTTCTTAAATCCATGGAAAGAATAAATGAGTGTTGGGCTTTTGTTCTAGTTTGTAGTTGTTGTTGTTTGGACAAAATAACCTAAAAACCCCTTTAAATCACCTAGAGTTACAGGATATGAAAAAACCCTTTCTAATGAATAGCTAAACTCTCCAGAAGGTACAGAAACTCCCCACGACCTTCTCCCAGCCCCTCTTAGAAAAGAGGAATCACGGCCGGCCCGGTGGCGCACTGGATGGTGCGCCGCTTGGGAAGCGCGGCGGCGCTCCCGCCCGAGGGTTCGGATCCCACATGCAGACCGGTTCCCGCTCACTGGCTGAGCGAGGCACGGGAGCAACACCGAGGGTTGCAATCCCGTTGCCGGTCCCGGTCCGGTACGGGGGCGACACTGAGGGTTGCGATCCGTTGCCGGACACGGAAAAAGACAAAAAAAAAAAAAAAAAGAAAAGAGGAATCAGAAAATAGGAGAGAAAATTTCATAGATAAATGCTGTATATTGTGTAAGATGAGGTTTGAAGGTGGTTGCTCAATCAGTAACCTAGATGTTGATATTTTAATATCACATTAGAACAGAAGACATGGTTGTGGATCCTTGCAAGACAGAGAGTAGAAACAAAGGTCCTTGTATACAATCAGAACCTTCAATAGAAACAAGTCTACTAAAAAACACAAGTTTATGATAAGGAAGCATATCTGCCTCAACATGGACAATAGGTAGAAAATAAACCATTTCTTTCTTGAGAAGTCTTTACAAAAGGTATGTCCTAGGTAGCTTTGGTATTCCATTATAACACCTGCATGGACTTGGAACCCTTTTTTTGGAATGAGCAGAACTGAAGCCATGTTGTGTCCTGAAACCATGTGGGCTCTAAAAGATTTTAAAAGGAAACGTTTTTTTCTTGGCACACATTTTTGGGTTCCCTCTTTTCCCATGGTTATTTGATATTTTGAACCTTGGTTATGGGGCAAAATCACATTGTTTACATTGATGTAAAGTTGTTTTCTAGCCTTCCTAAAGCTGCAAACTTGCCATAAGACATGTGCTACCTAGATACTAAGAAACCGAGGAAGACATCAATAAAGCTATGCAACTTCCACCCCTCCAGCAGGACCCAAAGATAACACCAAGTATGGGAGAAGAAACCAAATGGAGCCTTGGCAAGGCCTTGCGCATGGCTCCTTGCACAGAACCCCCCCCCCCCGCAAACATCACTTCACATCCCCTTCCCTCCTGCTCTTCACTTCCTATGTTCCATTACCTCAGCCCTTTCTTTAAAAACTAGTAAATCTCAGTCTTTCAAATAGTTTACTCTGGCCATTCTCCTTCAGGTACACAGGAGAGATGCTTTAGCCTAACATCTTTTGCCAGGTCACTGGTATTCTAAATAAAAGCTTCCATTTTCACCAACATTTGACTTTTGGGTTGTTTATTTTTATTTGGGGGCAGGCAGCTGGATTAGGGATCAGTAACAGATTTTGGAGAGCCCCAGAAAGGAGCTGAGTGGCCTTGGCAACATCTTAGTAGCATAGATGGGGACCCAGACAAATTCAGAAATGAAATTAAAACTTCCAAAGTAAGACATACCTTCAGCATGGATCCCACAAGAATCTCAAAGATAAAGCCTTGTTGAAGGGGAATTAATAGTCCAAATTCATAGAATTCTGGAGGAATCATCCACTTTAATTGGAGACAAAATCCACAATAAGCAGCATTCCTAAAATTGAAAGTATTAAAATAAACAAAGGAGACTATTATAAGTATGTATAAACTCATTGTACATCAAAAAAGAAAGTGAAAAGTAGGAAAAGACTAAGATAATAGAAGCCAAGAAGGTTTGGGGGACAAAATCAAAGCAGGTAATATGAAAAGAAATAGCAAATTAAAAAGAAAGAAAGAAAGAAAACTTCTAGAAATAAAAATAAAAATATTCAGGAGCCAGCTGGAAGCCTTAGGCAGCTCCTCCCACTGCCTGAACAAAAAGCAAGCAAGCATCCCATGACCAAGGAGCACCACAAACACCATTTCTGCACAGGTGTTTCACCACTACCATTATCATAGCTACTGCCACCACAAGAATGGCTCCCCACCACAGTAGCAGCCAGGATCACCCTGCAGGCAGCCCACTGCACAACTGACTGCATTGATACAAGGAGAGTCACCAATGGAGCCTGCAAATAGAGGAGGAAGTGTTTCTTCTTAAAGCCCACTCCAGAGTAATAGAAGAAACAATGTTCTACCAGATGAGCAGACATCAACAAAGAGGTTCTAGAAATATAAATAAACAAGAAAATATGACCCCATCAAAGGAATATGATAATTCTCAAATACCAGGCCCCATAGAGCAGGAAATACTTGAAATGTCTGAAAAAGAATTTCAAGCAATTATCGTAAGAAAACTCAAAGAGGTAAGAGAAGACCCAATTAGAGAACACAAAGAAATGAGAAAAGTATACAGGATATGAAAGAGGAAATATACAAAGAGATTAATACCTTGAAAAAGAATATAGCAGAAAATCTGGAACTGAAGGATTTATTCAATGAAATAAAAAACACAACCGAAGCTTAAGTAGCAGGTCAGAGCAAGCAGATCTCAAAGATGGTCTATTCAAAAAAACTCAGGCAGAAAAAAAAAAAAAAAAAAAAAGAAAAAGAAATTTTTAAATGAAGAAAATTTGAGAGAGCTAGCAGGCAACCTTAAGTGTACAAATGTCTAAATAATATGTATTCCAGAAGGGGAGGAGAAAGGAAAAGTTATTGAAACCCTATTCAAAGAAATAATAATAGAAAACTTCCAAGGTATAATGAGGGACACAGATTTTCAGGTCCAGGAAGCCCACAGAGCCTCAAACAGATTTAGTCCAAATAGATTCTCTCCAAGACACATTATAGTCAAACTGTCAAAGCTCAAAGACAAAGAGAGGGAATTCTAAAAATAACAAGAGAAAGGCAACAAGTCACCTATAAGGGAGTCCCCATCAGCATAATAGCAGGCTTCTCCACTGAAACTCTACAGGCCAGAAGAAAATGGAATGATATAAAATGTCAGCCAATAATTCTATACCCAGCAAAGGTATCCTTCAGAAACGAGGGAGAAATACTGTATTTCCCAGACAAATGAAAACTGTGATAGTTCATCACCACATGACCAGTTCTGCAAGGAATTCTCGAGAGAGTCCTTCATCTGGAATCTGAAAGACAATAATCAGTATCATGAATACACAAGAAAGAACAAAACCTGCTGCTAAAACAAAAATGCAAATGAGAAAGAGAAAGAAACTAAATCATACCACCTCAAAAAAAAAAATGAAGATGAATAATAAAAGGGGAAGAAAGGAACAAGCTTATTTAAAACATCTAAACAAAAAGCAATAAAATGCTGGGAGTAAAACAATAACAACCCTAAATGTAAACAGTATATCAATAACCACCCTAAATGTAAATGGACTAACTCCATATTCAAAAGACATAGATTGAATAACTGGATTAAAAACTTTGAACCAACTATTTGTTGCCTTCAAGAAACTCACCTCACCTCTAAAAACACTCACAAACTAAAAGTGAAAGGATGGAAAAAGATATACCATGCAAATGGAAACAATAAATGAGAAGGAGTAGCTATTCTTATATCAGATAAAATAGACTTTAAACCAAAAACCATAAAAAGGAATACAGAAAACCACTATATAGTGATAAAGGGTTTGATCCAGCAAGAAGACATAACAATCATAAATGTATATACACCCAACACTAGAGCACCGAGATATATAAAGCAAACACTATTAGACCTAAAGAAAGAGACAGAATCCAATAAAATAAAAATTGGGGCCCTGAACATCCCTCTCTCAGCACAGGACAGATCATCTAGGCAACAGATCAACACAGAAACACAGGATTTAAACTACACTTGAGACCAATTGGACCTGGCATACATCTACAGAACACTTCATCCAACAACTACAGAATGTACATTCTTCTCATCAGCACATGGAACATTCTTTAATTTAGACCACATGTTAATTCAAAAATCAATTCTCAAAAAATTTTTTAAAATTGAAATCATTTCAAGGATCTTTTCAGACCACAATGTTTTAAAACTACAAATCAATAACAAGTGAAACCCTGGAAATGATTAAATACATAGAAATTCAAAAACATGCTCCTGACTGACCTATGAGTCCAAGAGGAAATTAAACTGGAAATCAAAAATATTTCTTGAAACTAGTGAAAATTAAGACACATCATTCAAAAACCTGTGAGATACTGAAAAGCAGTACTAAGAGGGAAGTTTACTGCAATAAGCACTTCAAAAGAATAGGAAGACTTCAAATAAACTACCTAATGCTACGCCTCAAGAACTGGAAAAACAACAACAATCCAATCCTAAAAGTAGTAGATGGAAAGAAATAATTAAGATCACAGCATAACTGAATGAAATAGAAACCCAAAAACAATACAAAAGATCAATGAAACAAAAAGTTGGTTTTTTGAGAAGATAAATAAAATAGACAAACCATTAGCTAGGATAACAATGAGAGAGAGAGAGAGAGAGAGAGGACCCAAATAACAAAAATCAGAAATGAAAATAAGACATTACAACCAATACCACAGAAATACAAAGAATCACTAGAGACTATTACAAACAACTATATTCCAACAAATTTGAAAATCTGGATAGATTTCTGGACATATACAAACTACCAAGACTGTGAAGAAATAGAAAACCTGAATAGACCAAAAACAAGCAATGAGATAGAAGCAGTAATCACAAGTTTCCCAGAAAAGAAAAGCCCAGGACTGGCCGGCTTTCCTGCTGAATTCTACCAAACACTTAAAGAGGAATTAATATCAATTCTCTTCAAACTGTTCCAAAAATTGAAACAGAGGTCATCCTCCCAAACTCATTCTATCAGGATAGCATCACTCTGATACAAAACCAGATGAGACAGAACAAAAAGAGAAAACTAAAGGCTGATATCTCTGATGAACATAGATACAAAAATCCTCAAGCAAATAATAGCAATCAGAATACAGCAACACCTCAAAAAAATATACACCAATGTATATTTATTACCTTTAAGAAAGACTTCAGAAAATATGGCTTGGTGAGAAAGTCAATTGGTCTGATAATTTAATGTCAGATCTAGACAGTCATACCTAGCAAGACTTCAGTAATGCTGGGTCAGGAGAAACTGTCCACACTGAGTGACATAGCTGGAAGGGATGCTTAGGCAAAAGTTTTGGCATAAAGAAGACTTTCTTCTCCCTGTGAGCAGCTTGCTTCTAAGAGAAAAAAAAAAAAAAAAAAAAAAAAGAGCTGGGTTGAGCACACGTAACTTATTCTCACTAAATAAAATAAGTTATCTCCACAGAGTAGAGGCAGGGATCTACCACCACTCAGTAGAAAAATATTTTCCCCTACTCTTAAATTTTAATCTTGTTGTGAAATGTTCACTTCAGTTAGAGCCAGCACTTTGCCTAATGGCAAAACTCAGAGTCCCACTAAAGGAATGGATATGATGAAGAATGCTTACAGTCACTAATAACATATGACATTGTTCTGGAAATACTACCAATTTAATATGAGAAAGAAAAAAAAAAAACCAAAACATAAGAGTGAAACAAAAATTGTTATGAGTTGCAGATGCTGTCATGACCTACCCAGATAATTCAAAATCATTAATCAAGTTAAACTCAATTTGACATAATTTAAAAATTCAGTCAGTTAATGATTATGGAGTTAACAGGCAGACAGAGAGCTTTCATATAAAAAAGCAACAGCATGGTACGACACAGTGGAATAAAAGTTTCCCTTTTCAGTCATAGTAATTACAACTACAACAACTAAGAATAAACTAAACAAGAAATGGACAAGATTTAATGAGAAAAACTATAAAATGTCATTAACGTGCACGTGTGCCCACACACACATAGATACATACACTGTACTTGAATTCAGCAAAACTATACTTGATTCTTAGAAAGACTCAATAGTATAAAGATATCTATTTTGCTTAAATAAATAAATACATATATCCAATAAAATTCAAACAGTTTCATTTCTTTGAAAGTTGGCAAGTTAATTCTAAAGTTCACATGGCAAAAGAAATATTTGAGAAGAGACATGAAGTCTTTGAAAATGAAGTTACATGAAAAGAAAGAAGCAAACAAGATATAAAAACATAAGAGTTAAAAAAGCATAGTTATCATAGTTATGAGTCTCAGATGAATTGCAGCATTAGGAACACCAGATACTAAACATATAGGGGAATAGTAATTTTTAAATTCTGATGGTGATTTAGGAAGAAACAGGGATATCAGTGCAATACAAAGAGAGTTGGGAATAAAAATCTTACAGAAATTAAACACATGGTAAAGGAGATATTTAAAACCAATGGGGGAAAAAGGGTGAGGAAATAAATGGAGTTGGGACAGATGAACATCTGAGAAAAGATGAAGCTAAATCTCATCTGCCTACTCATAACAAATTAAATTCCAGATAGATCAAATGTCTAACTTAGAAAAACATAAGTTTTGGAATGCAGAAGTGCTATGTAAGCAAAACATAAACTCCAGATGCCGTAAATGAAAAATTTAATAAATTAGCTACACTAAAATAATATTTCAATGAGGAAAGAGCAAAATAAAATAAAAATGCAATTAGAGAGTGCAAAAAATATTTTGCAAATTATTTAGCAGAAAGATTTTTATTTTCTTAGTGTGTAAATATCTCTTTCACAACAAAATACACACAAAAAAGACCAATAATCAATAGAAAAATTATTGAGAAAGTAAAAAAAAAAAAGTCTTCAAATATGTGAAAAAAAGCCTACTATCTCTCATACTTAAATACATACTCAAACAATGAGACAGCTGTCAGTCTGGGAAAGATCCAAAAGTTTGACACTATGAAAAGGGTGTTGGGAAAGACATTTTCATAGACTAATAGAGGGTGTTGAGTTTAAATTAGTGCAAATTCTTGGAAATGTTTTGGCAATGTTTATCAAAATGTAAAGTGCATGAGCTCTGGTTCAGAAATTCTTGTTCTATAAATTTATCCTACAGATATACTTACACACATGTAGATAAATAAATGAAAACATAAATCTTCACCAAAACATTAATTTTTGTTAAAGAAAAAAAAAAGTCTGCAAAAACCTAAATGTACACCAGAATAGATTAATTAAACAATGACACATGCCAGCAATAAAACATTCTGTCACTACTTCCCATCCCGGGAAAATAAATAAATATATAAATAATTAAACAAATATGCTGAAACAAAACTGTCTTTACAATTGAATCATTAAACATGCCTGTGCTTGCAGAGACCGTTTCTGGGAATCTCTGCCCACCAAAATTGGCAGAAGTCATTATTCCTAGACATGGAAACTAGTCAACTGAGGGTTTAGGGGGGGAAGAAGTTATTTTTTTCTTATTTTTATTTTAACTATATGGGTTTACTTACACCATTTTCATTCTTTAGTCTTTTCAACCAACTTCAAATAAAGTAGACAATTAAGGCTGACATTTTATAGAAGACGACAGATTCAGATCAGTTATTTGCCTGAAATCACATAACTTATAAATGGCAGAACTATGGTCTGTCTGCTCCAAACCCTGAGCAAACTATTGATTTTTACTGTTTCCTACATTAACACATTGAGATGGGTGGGTGGAGGAGCAGTAAGAAAGGTGCACTTTTCTCAATGTGTCTATCAGGTTGTATTTGAAAAAACTCTTTGAACCTGGAGAGAAAAATCTCAATGAGAAAATGTAAAATGTGTAGGAAGCAAAAAGTTTAGTCAATAAATAAATCACTAACCCTGGTGTTTTCATTAGTTTACTGCATTCCTTAGAAACTGTTTCACATTATGGTATAACTAATATGAGCCAATTTAATGACCTTGATTCTTCATTACAGACTTGCACTAAAAAAGCACAGCAATTTGATATTCTTCAACAAGTAATCCAGAAATTCCTGCTTTATGAATTTATCTTACAGATATGCTTGCACACATGTATATAAATCAGTGAAAACACAAATTTTCACCCAAACACTAAGTTTTGGGAAAAAATACCCTCTGGACTCACCTAAATGTTCACCAGAATGGACTAGTTAAACAATAGCACATACCTGCAATAAATCATTCTGCCAACACTCCCCATCCTGGGAAATTATAAATATATAAATAAATAAACAATTGAATTTGGGGGGATTCAAATATTCAGAAAATCGCAACCTGTCTCACAGATAAGGGATCCACTGAAGAATGTGGAGCAGGACAGTGATTTGGTGAGATTTGCCTTTTGCAACAATCACTTGGCAATGAGTAAGGCTGACTGGAATGGATGGAATCAGGGAGACAAGCTAGGAGGTTATTTCAGTGGTACAACTGAAAGTTTGGGAAGGACAGAACTAAGGCCAAGGCAGAAAAAGGCTAGACGGGGG
Organism: Galeopterus variegatus; assembly: GCF_000696425.1. Lineage (NCBI taxonomy): Eukaryota > Metazoa > Chordata > Mammalia > Dermoptera > Cynocephalidae > Galeopterus > Galeopterus variegatus. The sequence continues at coordinate 169,895 of NW_007729510.1, read as the reverse complement.
TTTATAAGGGTGTAGAAAGGGCAGGACACAGAGTCTGGCTGGATGTGGGACAGAGGGAGAAAGTCATTTGTGATGACCCCTAGGTCCCTGGTTTAGGCAGCTGGGTGAATTGTAGTGTGAGAAAACGGAAAAACAGTGGGGCAGTGTGGTAGGGGAAGGTAATGAACGCACCTCCTCCTCCTTGGGCTCCGTGGCACGTGGAGTTGGGCGTAGTTACGGGTACGTGTGTGTTTCAGCAGGGGAGGTGGTGGAGGTGGTGAGAGGAGGGAGGCAATTCTTTCTAGCAGTGACAGACAATGAATGAGGCTCAGGAGAAGAGAAAAACCCTCGTGTGAATGGCGAGTTCTGGAAGGAGATTTGGCTAAAATAAGATAATGGCATACGTGTGTTGGCACTAGGAAGAAAATGCAGGAGACAGGCATCGGTCCAGACCAGGATTATAGCACCTGATGATCCTGTGAAATGAGGCTGGTAGAGCTGGCAAGGAGCAGCAGTCAGGATGTCTCAGACAGCCTGATGAATTGATTACTGTGTCAGGGGGAAGAAATGCACCTCACCCCGAACTACGAAGAGCGTCTCCTTTCTGAGGTTTATGTCTCTGCATCCCACAGTGGTTGGGTGTAAACAGAGTGAGAAGGGCTATGGCAACTGAAATGGACATAGCAGAAGTAACTGGGATAAAAATCAGAATTCTTGGCTCCTTGCCTTGACTCTGTCATAAGTGGTTTTATAGTTAACTTGCTTTGGCAAGTCCTTTAAATTATTTGGACTCAATCACTCTCTGAGAAATGAGGTTAAATGTGAAACAATTGCAATTTTGGCAGCTCATGAAGATGAGGAGCAGATGCTCTGAACTTGAGGGGCATGAGAAAGCCTCGTGGAGTTGGCAACACGCAAACCAAAGTTATTCTTCGGGTCCCAGTTCCTTTACATGCTGGGTCAGGTGAAGTGTAAGGAGGCAGGGCCAGGGGAACTGATCTGAGCACAGAGAACGGTATGAACCAAAGCTTTAAGCCAAGAAAGAACAGTAACTTCAGAAAGACTGTAATTTGATATGACTCGCAGAGCATCAATTGGTGAACGACATTTGGTTCTTTAGTCTTTTCAACCAACTTGAAATAAAGTAGATATTAATGTTGACATTTTACCAAAGATGACTAAAATTCAGAACAATTACTTGCCTGAAGTCACATAACTTGTAAATGGTAGAACTAGGGTCTGACTGTTCCAAACTCTGTGAGAACTATTTATTTTTACTATTTCCCACATAAACACTTTGAGATTGGTGGGTAGGAGCCGTAAGAACAGTGGACTTTTCTCAATGTTTTAACAGGTTACATTTTGAAAAAATTCTTTGAATCTGAAGAGAAAAATTATAGTTAAAAAAATGTAAAATGTGTGAGTCATTAGGTATATAGGATTTTATCACAAACATAGTAAGTAAAAAATTACTAGTGAAATAATTCAATAAATAAGTCCATCACTAAGGCTGGTGTTGTCATTAGAAGTTTACTGCATTCCTTAGAAACCATCTCGCATGAAGGCAAAACTAACATAAGCCAAATTTGGTGACCTTGATTCTTCACTACAGAATTGCATAAAAACTACAGCAATTTGATATTCTTCTACAAGTAATTCATCCAAAGCAATCTAGAAAATCCATGTACTTCCAGAGACCTGGCACAAGTTTTATCATTCCTGGAATTCTCCTTCTAGAGCACTTGTCAATTGGTAGGTTATGCTTACTCATTCTAAGGTCTTTTCTTTTTCTTGTGGAACTTACAAGTTCAGCACAATGCACCTGGGTGTGAATATTATTTCATTTTGCTGTCCAGCTTAGTATCCATTGTGCTTCGTGAATATGGGGGTTTCATCTGTTGTAGAAAATTCTCAGTCATTATCTTTTCAAATATTACTTTTCACGCATCCTCTCTCCTCAAGTCATGGAATTCCTTTCAGAAAAAAGATAGATATTTTCATATTATTCTTGAAGTCTCTTACCTGTCTTTTTGTATATCATATGGTTTTATTTCCCTTCTGCATCCTAGATAATTTCCTCAAATCTTCCAAAATAATTATCTCTCTAGCTAAATTAAATCTACTGTTTAAGCCACCCTACAAGATTTCTCATTGAATAATTGTATTTTTTATTGAAGCATATACATTATTACAAATTGTAATAATTCTTTATGCCCCTCACCCAATCTCTCCCCAGCCCCCTGTCTCTCCCCTTGCCACTTCTAGTAACCATAAATTTGTCCTCTCATTTTGAATGTTCAATGTATTTTTGTAGTCTTTTCTTTCTTTCTTTCCTTCTTTCTTTCTTTCCTTCTTTCTTTCTTTCTTTCTTTCTTTCTTTCTTTCTTTTTCTTTCTTTCTCTCTTTCTCTCCTCCCTTCCTTCTTTCCTTCCTTCCTTCTTTTTCTCTTTCCTTCTTTCTTTTTCTTCTTTCTTAGCACCCACTTATGAGTGAGGATATGCGATATTTCTCTTTCTGTGTCTGGCTTATTTCACATATCATAATTTTCTCCAAGCTCATCCATGTTGCTATAAATAGTAGAATTTCATTTATTTCTTTTTAAAGCTGAGTAGTATTTCATTAAATGTATACACCATATTTTCCTTATCCAGTCATCCATCCATGCATATCAAGTTGATTTCTTATCTTGGCTATTGTAAATAGGGTTGCGATGAACATGGCAGTGCAGGTATCCCTTTGACATGATGATTTCCATTTGTGTGGGTATATACCCAGTAGTGGGATTACTGTATCATATGGTAGATCGATCTGTAGTTGTCTCAGAAGCCTCCATACTGTTTTCCATAATCACTGTGCTATTTTACAGTCCCACCAATAGTGTGGAAGAGATTTGCCCTTTCTCTACATTCTCACCAGCATTTATTATTCCCAGTCTTTTTAATAATGGCTACCAGTCTGACTCTTGTGAGATGATATTTTCAATGTGGTTTTGATTTGCATTTTCCTGATGATTAGTGATGTTGAACATTTTTTTCATGTATCTGTTGGTCATTTGTATATTTTCCCTTGAAAAATGTCTATTCATCTCCTTTGCTCATTTTTTAACTGGATTGTTTGTTTTTTTTTACTGTGAAGTTGTTTGAGTTCTTTATATATTCTGGATAATAATCCCTTGTCAGGTGCGTAGTTATCTTCTGCTTATTCTTCATTTCCACTTGCATGGTCTATCTTTTTCCATCCTTTCACTATTGGTCTGTGTGTCTTTATAGGTGAGGTGAGTTTCTTGAAGATAGTACATAGTTGGGTGTAGCTTTTTAATCCAATAAGTCAGTCTGTGTCTTTGAGTGGGGAGTTTAATCCTTTTACATTAAGGGTTTTTAATGGAAAATTGTTGTCTTACTCCTGTCATTTTATCAATTTTTATCTGGATTTTTTAAATATCTTTTGTTCCTTTCTTTGCTTTTTATTGTTTGTCCTTGATGATTATTTTTTTTTCTGAGGTGGTAAAATTTATTCTTTCCCTTTTTGGTTTGCATTTGTGTTCTACCAGTTGGATTTGTTCTTTCTTGTGTATTTGTGGTATTGATTATCATTTTTAAGAGTCCAGATACAGAACAACCTTGAGGATTTATTGCAGGTCTGGTTGTGTAGTGGTGAACTCCCACAGTTTTTCTTTGTCTGGGAAATACACTATTTCACCTTCATTGCTGAAGGATAGCCTTGCTGAGTATAGTATTCTTGGCTGGCAGTTTTTCTCTTTTAGTATTTTGAATATATCATTCAATTTTCTTCTGGCTAGTAGAGTTTCTGTGGAGAAGTCTGCTTCTGCTGTTATTCTAATGGGGACTTCCTTAGAGGTGATTTGATGTTTTTCTCTTGCTGTTTTTAAGATTTTCTCTTTGTCTTTGAGCTTTGTCAGTTTCATTACAATGTGTCTTGGAGGGAACTTTTTTGTATTGAATCTGTTCGGGGATCTTTGAACCTCTTGTACCTGAAGGTCCCTGTCTCTTTCTTATACCTGGGAAGTTTACCAGTATTATCTCATCGAATAGTTTTTCAATGCCTTTTCCTTTCTCCTCCCCTTCTGGAACACCCATGATTCAGTTATTTTTGTGCCTAAAGTTGTCTGCTAGCTCTTTAGATTATCTTCATTTCTTAAAATTCTTTTTTTTTTTTTTTTTTTTGCCTGGGTTATTTTGAAGAGACTATCTTCAAGGTATTAATCTCTTTGAAAATTTCCTCCCTCATATCCTGAAAACTTTTTCTCATTTTATTGTGTTGTCTAACTCAGTCTTCTGTTATCTCATTGAATTTCTTTAAGATTGTTGCTTGGAATTCCTTTTCAGTTATTTCAAGTGTCTCTTGCAAAATTTTTTTTTTTTTTTTTTTTTGTCTGCCTGGGTTATTTTGAAGAGACTATCTTCAAGGTATTAATCTCTTTGAAAATTTCCTCCCTCATATCCTGAAAACTTTTTCTCATTTTATTGTGTTGTCTAACTCAGTCTTCTGTTATCTCATTGAATTTCTTTAAGATTGTTGCTTGGAATTCCTTTTCAGTTATTTCAAGTGTCTCTTGCTCTGTGGAGTCTGGTACTTGAAAATTACTGTATTCCTTTGGTGGATATTTTCTTCTTTTTAAATTTTTTCTTTTCATTTGTTCTCATATTTTCTTTTTCCCTCATATGTCTAGTATCTTTTTGTTGATGTCTGGTCACCTGGTAGAGTGGTTGCTTCTTCTATTACTCTGGAGTGAGGTTTGAGGAAAAAGTCTTCCTCCTCTTTTTATGGACTCTGCTGGTGACTCCTTTGTTAATGAAGTCAATTCTTTGGCAGGCCACTTGCATAGTGGCTGTGGCTACTGCTGTGGCAGCAAGCCACCCTTGCAAAGGCAGTGGCTGTGGTGGTGGCTGTGCTGGACCACCCACACAGAAGCAGTGTTTACAGCAGTGGTGGAGCACTCCTGCCTTTTGTTGAGTGGGGGAAGCTGCTTGTGGTGAGGTCTCTGGGTATGCTTCCTGTCCTCCATTTTATTTATCTATTCATTCATCAACAAGACATTTAGGTTGTTTCCATATCTTGGCTATTGTGAATAATGCTGCAATGAACATGGGAGTGTAGATATTTCTTTGAGATAATGATTTTTATTTCTTTTAGATATGTAGCATGAAGTGGAGTTGTTGGATCATGTGATAGTTCTACTTTTAATTTTTTGAGCAACTTACATGCTGTTTTCATAATGACTGTAACGACTTACATTCCCAGCAACAGTATACAAGGGTTCCCTTTTCTTGACATCCTTGCCAAACTTATATTTTGTCTATTTGGATCATAGCCATTCTAACAGGTGTGAGGTGATATCTCTTTGTGGTTTTGATTTACATTTTCCTGATGATTAGTGATGTTAAGCACCTTTTTATGTACTATTGGTCATTTGTATGTTTTCTATTGAAAAGTGTCTACTCTGATTCATTGCCCACTTTTTAATCCGTTTTTTTGTTGTTGTTTTTTATTTGTTTGTTCATTTAGCTATTGAGTTGTATGAGTTCCTTATGTATTTTGGATATTAACCCCTTATCAGGTAAATGGTTTGCCAATATTTTTTCCATTCATAGGTTGCCTTTTTTTTCATTGATTGTTTCCTTTGCTGTTTGATCTAGTACCACTTGTTTATTTTTGTATTTGTTGCCTTTGTTTGGGGGCCATATTCAAAATAATCTTTGCCAAGACCAGTGTCAAGGAACTTTCTTCCTATTTTTTCAAATGAGTTTCATGGTTTCAGGTCATACATTTAATGCTTGAATCCATTTTGAGTTAATTTTGTATGTAGTGTAAGATAAATGTTTAATTTCACTCTTTTGTGTGTAGATATTTCACAACACCATTTATTAAAGAGACTGTTTTTCTTCACTCTTGTAATTCCTTTTGTTGTTGTTATTCTTCTTCTGGCTGCCTAATTTCAAATGACCTGTCTTCAGTTTTGCTAATTCTTTTCTCTGTGTGATTGATTTTATTGTTGAAGCTCTCTATTGTGTTTTTTAGTTCTTTCATTGCATTCTTTAGCTTCAGGATTGGTTGTTTTTTATGGTTTGTGTTTTTTAATTAAACTTCTAATTTTGTTTATGCAATGCTTTCCTGATTTTATTCAGCTGTGTATATGTGTTGTCTGGCATCTTATGAATGTCTCCAATAAGATTATTTTGACTTCTTTTCAAGCAGTTTGTAGATCTTCATTTTTTGCCTACATTATTAGAGCTCTAATAATTTCCCTTGGTGTTGTCATTTTTGCCTCATTAATTTTATTCATGGAGACTTTCTTTGGTGTTTATTCATTTGAAGTAGCAAACACCTCTTCAAGTTTCATAGACTGGTTTCAGCAGGAAAAGACCTTCTACTGTTGGGCCCCCAGGATGATGGGATTGCCTCCATTATCACAGCCAAGTGGAGCTAGGTCGAATGGCTGCTACTGGGAATGCTGTGGAGTCTATGGTTGGCAGGTTTTTATCAGGGTTTTGAGCAGACATTGATCCTGTCTAGTCCTTGGGCAGACTGGGCTACCACCAGAACTTTGGGCTGGCACTGGACCAAGAATCTTCTTCAGGGTCCACAGTTGGGTTTATAGACTGGGGTGCTGTTACCAGGTGCATGGACATGTGTGGGCCCTTTCAGTTCCTTCAGAGGGCTCCTTCTGGGTTACTCAGTGGGTCTCTGGGAAGGCAGAACTGACCCTTGACCTCAGCTGAGAGGAGCTAGAGCTGAGTCACAGCACTACTTCAGGGTCCATAGCTAAGACAGAGATTTCAGGCCTGCCTCCTGGGGTATAGGTAAATTTGCCTCCTGCTGGGTTTCTGGGCAAGCAGGGCTACCCTCAGAACATTGCTGAGTTTCTAAGCCATTTAAGGGTCTACAGCCACAAATGAGATTGGCAGGCCTGTTACCCAAGGCATGAGAGGATGTGACTCCCACTACATATCTTGGCAGATGGTTCTAGTAGCAGACACTGGCTTTGGCATTGGAGATATTGAAGTAAATTAAACCTTGCTTTCAAAGAGTTTATACAATGGTATACTGTTTCTCAAAATGTGCTCTGCTGTGCTTACTAAAATGATATGGTTTTCTACCCTCTCAATCTATTCAATCAGAATCTTAGTGAGGGAGAGGGTGTATAAGAGCCAAGAATCTATATTATATGCAATTGTCCAAGATGTTTTTTATGCACAGTAAAGTTTGGTAACTAGAGATGAGTGGGCCATTGTCTATTCTCAAGATGGACTGGGAAGGGAGGGGCAGAGTGAATGATTCATTTTCTATAAGATTTGAGATTCTAGATTTAGAAATGTAAAACTAGACAAAACAAAATAGAAGACATGTAGATAATGGTCCAGAGGCAGAAAGAACTGAAGCAAGCACCCCTTTACTAGCCACTATTTACTATTCTGTGCACACCACTACAGTACAACACCAGGGAAAGTCTCATTATCTTATATTACAGGTTCCATCCTCAGTCCGTGAACAGTGCCTGGTACAAAGAAAGCACTTTATAAATATTTGCTGAATAAATCCCAAATAATAATGCACTGCTATTCCCTAAATCTGAGAACAAGATCCCTTCACATCATTTATGATAGGAAATGTGTTTTCTCAGACTAGCTTTGATGAAGTTTATGCAACTCTCTCTCTAACCATCTAGATTTTTCAGTTAAAAATCACAGATGTTTCTAATGGGAACTGAATATACAACCTTAAGTTTCATTAAGACATGCATCCTCAGTAGGAGTGATATTCTCGCTGTGGAGGCAAAAAATTGGTTCTTGAAAAGTAGAATAATTTTAGATGTTATGATAGTTTGTGACCTTCTAAAGGGCCATAGTGTATAAGCAGATACAGTGTATCTGTGTTTTTAACATTTCATGAAGGGAGTGGAGGTTGATTAGGAAAAATATGTTTAAAAAGGCTTCTTGCAAGATGGGGGTGTAATAGTAAAAATAAATTTTTAATAACATTGAGAAACACTGCTTGAAAACACAAAGAATCAATACCCAATATCCAAATGTCCAACAACTGATATAAATTTACAAAACCTCAATGTTAGATTTTCTGGTACATATTTCCAAGGGGTTTAAGAAGTACTAGACAAGTTTACAGAGAAATAGCACAAGTTTAAAATTCCAGCATGAGTCGTTTTATCTTTATTTAATATATTAAAGGCAAAAAAAAAAAGCAATCATCAAAAAGTCTCTTTCACATATGGACATAAAGAAAAGTGTGATATCTAGATGATGAAAAATGATATGTATGTAGTTTCAAAAGATACAATCATGAGTATTAACTTAATATAGTAGCAGTTTTTACTTTGCATAATTCTGATTCCAATATACACAAACCTGAATAAGTATGTATTAAACAATACTGTATTAGCTCGTTTCTGTGCTTATAACAAAATACTTAAAACTGGGTGATTTATAAAGAAAAATGAAATTTATCACTTACAATTTCTGAGGCAGGAAAGTCCAAACTTCATCTGGTGGTGGTGACAGTGACCCAGGGGTCTCATGTTGCTAGATGGTGGAAGCAGAAAGAGCAGAGAGAGAAGACAGACCCTCCTCTCCTCTTCTTTTAAAGCCCTCAGAACCATGACCCTGACCACCATTTTTAATCCATTCAATATGACATGGTCCTACAATCAAATCACCTATTCAAGGCTCTACCTTTCAATCACCATAATAGGATTTCCCACCCTCTTAACAGTCACAGTGGGGGTCAAGTTTCTATACATAAAACTTGGGGGACACAATTCAAGCTTCAGTGAGTATTGGGGGACATAATTCAATCCAATACAAATAACAATCCCCCAAAATAGGCCAAATTTCAGTTATCATGGTATATTAACTGCAAGTAATTGCATAAAGGACAAACTTTGCTGCTGGCTCTTCAGCTGGCAAAATATGATGTAAAGAACAGATGACCATCATGATCATTGACCAGTGATCGCCCCCAATTAAAAGTTTACCAGTGATAGGTCACTGCACATCTGTCATTCAGTTTAAACACAGACAGGAAAGAGTGTAGTTGTGTTGCCTCCCTGTTCTCCCAGTGATAAACCCACAATAATATTTTACAAAAATGGATCACAAAACTGAAAATTGACTAAGAAAGAAAAAAGTCTGGGAAATAAATGAAAAGTAATAAATCTGGACATAAAATGTTAATAGGATGTAAGTGGAATTTATAGAAGGATCACAGGATCACAGGAATGCTGGCACTGCTGTCATCGAGTATACTTTAGCTATACAGCCAGAGAATTTAGTGAAGACAAACTTACAGTCATCAATAAAGTAAATGGTTGTGGCAAAAAGAAAGAAGATATCCAGAGGAAGTGATACTGGTAAAATAAAACTTCACAGTAAAGAAACTTCAGAGATATTTCATGACGTCGAAAGTACAAAGGTTAATGTGTTAAATCCCTGATTCGAATTTAGAAAGAAATCTAACAATTAGCCAAAGCATAGAAAAGATGCTCAGTCATATCAAGAGTTATATAATGAGAAGGCAAATACCATTCAATCTACTCTTGATAAGTTGTTTACAGAGAAATAAAACACTTTCATTCTCACATCTTATAATGTTTAAATTACAGTGTACCAAATAAATATTAGTTTTACTATTTTCATTTCCTTATACAATTATACCTTACAATAAGAAAGATTTTTAATGTTTAACAAAGTTTTAAGGGTCATGGAAAAATCATAATTTTTCCCATAATTATTAAGATAATTTTCATGATTTGCTAATGAATTTTATCTGGGATATGAAGGATTATATCAAGAATAAAGAAAGCAACATAGTTTTGGTCTTAGCAACTGAATAAATGGTGGTGGTGTTTAATAAAGACTAAAAATAAGTAGGTTTGTGTTGGAGAGTTAACCTAGCATTCTTTTCTTGGGACATGTATGATTTCACATACATGCTAGACATCGAAATGGAGATACTGATCAATTGCATGTATGAGTCTGATGCTCAGAAGAATGGTGAGAGGCGGAGTTACTGATAGCAGCATCATCAGCATACAGATGGTAATTAAGCCATGGAACCGGATATGTTAGATAGGTCTTGAAGATAAAGTTGAGAAGAGGTCACAGGATGGACTTGGGCATACTCTAGCATTTAGGGATCAGAAGCTGAAGATGATACAGCAATGGAGACTGAAAAGAAAAAAAAAAGCACTTTGGATTTTATATTCGTATTTAACATGATTAATACGGCTGGCTACACGTGAATGTATCAGATATCTTAAATTGTGGAAACAATTTAGACAAAAGGTCCATAATACCCTCTGAGAATAGTTGCCTTTTTTATTATAAGTTCTCAAAAGACATTGATCCATGATTAGTATATTTGGAAGGCAGAAATTATGTGAAATGACTCAATACTATTAGAATAAGAGAAACTATTTCATAGTTAGAGACATGCATGGTACAAGTAAAATCTTAATCTGGAAATTCTAAGCTTAAATATTATTCACCCAGTATCCTTTTTTTTTTTTTTTTTTTTAAAGATGACCGGTAAGGGGATCTTAACCCTTGACTTAGTGTTGTCAGCACCACGCTAAGCCAGTGAGCTAACTGGCTGTCCCTATATGGGATCTGAAACCGTGGCCTTAGTGTTATCAGAACCGCACTCTCCCAAGTGAGCCACAGGCCAGCCCTTCACCCAGTTTCTTAATATCAGAAAACTACAAAGAAAGGCTAGCAGATTTCTTGTCATTAAAGGTGCCAGTTTTGGGCCGGACCGGTGGCGCACTGCTACAGTGTGCCGCTTGCGAGTGTGGCGATGCCCCCGCCGAGGGTTCGGATCCCACATACAGACCAGTTCCCGGTCACTGGCTGAGCGAGGTGCAGGCTCAACACTGAGGGTTGCGATCCGTTGCCGGACACGAAAAAAAGACAAAAAAGGAAAAAAAAAAAAAGGTGCCAGTTTTAATAGTTTTAAAAAAGGTAATAGTTAAGAGTAAATTGTCAACTTATAGTATCACTGAAATACACACACACACACACACACACACATCCTTACACATTCTCAGTTTCTGCATGAGTGTGGTCTTATTCTTACAGGCAGTAAGTAAGTACCTTGAACTTGATGATGATAAATGTTCATATGCTGCTCATTGCCTTTCTCCAAGGGGAATTGTGCTTCAAACCACTCCCAGCACAGGAGCACCTTAAATCTTAAAGTTTTAGGTTTAATAATACCTGAACTTGCCATCAAATAGGAATTATGGTTGAGGGTTGGTTTACACCTGGTTCTTCTTTATTCTGTCTACGCTGCCTCCTTGGTTATGAACTTATTGAAGGTAGTCTTCTGTTAGACTGGCCACTGTATGTGAATGATCAAAATTAAAGCTCAAATTTTGGAAAATCAGCAAATGTTCTAAGGTTCAAAGGGGGTTTCAGGCTCCCTTCATTTATCTGAGCTCCTGATTTTCTACAAATATTGGTCTAATAATTCTTTTAGTTTTAGAAGATTTTCAGAAAATATTTTATCTAACATTTTTACTTGTATTCTATGTGAATGTGACTCCAAATAGCCTCTTCTGCCGTTAAGGAAAACCAGAAGTCTCAATCCCATCTCTACTTGAGAAACTTTTGTCCAAGCTTTCAAAGTTCTGCCATTGCTTCCATGATGCTTTGCTTTTCCTGCATACAGGTACAAATGTGATTCCTTCCTTCTTTAAAACTCCATATCACCTCTCTGTATGTCTTTTACTCTCCTACATACCAGTCATGAGTGCACTCAGCAGTTCCCTTTTGATATTATAGTAGACCCTTCATGGCGGGCAGCATATCTTATTCCCTGAAGCAAATAGTTCACACTTTGCACAAAACAGTCACTTAAGATTTATTGAACTAAAAATGATTTCAAAAAAGTATTGATTAAAGGGCCGGCCTGTGGCTCACTCAGGAGAGTGTGGTGCTGATAACACCAAGGCCATGGGTTAAGATCCCCTTACCAGTCATCTTTAAAAAAAAAAAGTATTGATTGAGAAACCAACCATTAAACAAAATATCACTTTGGTTATTTCCCATATTTCTCAATCATAACAAGGAATAGTCTTGAGCAATAAAAAAGTTCCCAAGCCTTTCCCCCTCACATTCCATGTAACTAGAGCTTACATAAAATAATGTGAATAGTCCCAGTATGATCTTCTAACAAGGCCCAGCTGCTGGAACATTCAGTCGTGTGTTATTAGTCCATTTCACAGAACTCAGTAGTAGCCTCAGTTCACAGAGAAAGAAAGAATTTGGCTCCCAAGGAGCATAATTCTATACAGATGTGGTCAAGTGAGACACAAAATCCCAAACTGCCTGCAAATCCTATACATAAAATGATGTGGAAGAAAATCATTTGCATAGAATGTGAAACACATCTTGACTTAATTGCTTGTATATATGAGGTAAAAATTCTTGAGGCCAGAAAATGACCTAAAGTTTGGAATTGTGCAACTCAGGTAACAAATTCTATTCTCATTATTTATTAGCTACTTTCAAATCTAAGATGTCGTTGATTTTAAGACACATCATTATTTTATGTATCATTATGAAAGGGAAAAATCAGCTAAATAATCTAGGTTCCTTCTCAGTGGTAAGCCATATCATGATTTCAGAGATGTTAAAATATGATAACATATGCCTCTTACAATCAATGAAATATAGTATATGTATTAACATCTTTCTATACCCAGTAAACAAATGGGTGTGCAAACACTTCCTTTATAAATGTTATTTTCCTTGTCATTTTTTCTTTATCAATGTCAATACTGACTCAGGAGTCAAAATCTATGCAACAGGATGAGTTAAAGGAAGATTAAGGATTTTGCACCAAATCTACTCACCGAAAACAGACCCAGGGCAGTTGTGGCAGGTTGAGCTGCTAGTTGTACTGCTCAGCAAAAGCAGGTCTTTTATCCGTAAACTTCTTTCTAACCATTCATGATGTACCTACCTATTGACAAGATATTGTGTTGTAAAGTTAACTCATCTGGTTTTCTCTGCTTCTGAGGGGAAGAGTGACTTATTAAGACTAGAGTGTTTGAAACAACTAACTGTATTTCCATAACATATCTCCTTCTTTCCTTTGTCATGGAACCATCTACCCACCTAGAGCAAATGATCTGCTGGGCTCTCTGCTGAGAGGAAAAAGTAGCTTACAGTAAAGGGTTTATCTGACTTTTTCCAGACCTGATTGTGACAGGGTAGGTAAGACTGCCTAGTCTAGGATTCAGTATTAGGAAGTTCAACTGCCCACAGATACAAACCACAATCTCTACTATCAGCTTTATTATTAGTAAGGGTGATATTTTGGCCTCTTATCTAACTTTCTTCTTTTTTAAATATTTATTTATTTATTGTAACATAGTTGACTGTACATATCTGTCAGGGTACAGAGTTGAATATCATTACCTGTTTGCAATCCATGATGCTCCAATCAGGATCATTAGTATATTCAACATAGAATCAAAACTAATAACTCAGGAAGTAGTAAAGGATATTATCTGTAAGCTTCATTAAAGAACTAGCACACCTGCCCTTGGCCCTGATTAACAGACAGGCCTCTGTACGAGAACACAAAAACTATGATAAAGGTGGTCTGTCCCAGATGGCATCGGGCTGTTCAGTTGATCATGTAATGTTCCTTCTCTCGCTCTGCTTGACACAGTCATGATTACAACCCTGACCTACTGCTGAGTGAGTTATTTATCTGCCAAGGACTACCACTCCTTTCTTCTCTTTCTTCTCTGGATTCTCTTAGCCTCTTGCCATCAGAAATGCCATACATATCTGTTCATCAGGAGGGTGGAGCAAGATGGCCAACTACAGACACTATTGCTTCTCTTTTCCACAAAGACTGACAAAACAACAAATAAACAATGACATTTGAATGAAAATAAATAAGGAAGAGCCCTGGAGAACATTTAAAAAGTAATAATGCTAGTGGGTACAGAAACTCAGGATAGCCATATAGAGAACAAAAACAAACAACACCTGCCTGCCCCACACCTTTCTCAGTGAAGAGCAAATGGGAACCAGGAAGAAATTCTGCCTGCTACAAAGAGGTAAGTCAGGGGACCCCAGACGCCCTCATCAACACCTTGAACACCTACAGTCCTTAGCCCTGGGGCCGCTGGCAGTCTTCACAGGCACTTGTGCTTCTCTAGAGGAGCTGACACTGTGCTCTGCCTCTGTGGCCTGAGAATGTACTGTGCAATGCCATCTTGGAACTGAAACTGCTGCTAGAGAGTGTTTTATCCGAAGGATTAGTGACACCCTTTCATCCCATAGGCTAAGCTGCCTTTAAACTGACGTCCTCAAGTTAAGCTGATAGCAGATGTTACCACCTACCCTGAAGGGAAAAGTGTTGGTGGAGCTGCTCCACTCACCCCTCCTAATTGCAGCTGTACCCCTCCTTCTCAAGCAAGAGCTGAACATGCAAAGTCCTCTGGGAGATATTTTAACTACTTTAAGTTATGGCTGTGTTCTCTCACTGCCCCCAGGACTAAGCCGAAGTGGCTCATTGCCCCTGGGGAATTAGTGTCTTGGCCAAGAAGCTGCTTGGTGAGAAGCTGTTTGGCCAAGCTGAGCAGCTGCACAGACCTGGACTTAATGACATACTAGCTTGTGTTTCAGGGAATAGAGCAGCAGCTAAGCTGATACACCCTATGCTACAGGCCAAACAACTCTTATATCTTGCTTGCCTGGAGCTGGATTATTCCTCTAGAGACCAAGGTATTGAGAAACGCCTTTCCCTGGGGGTGTAGAGTTAACTCTGTGCTGCTTTCTGTCCTCCAAACACTAAATGACAACTTTGCTTAGCAAGTCTGCATCCTTGCTGCCACTGCATCTGGCCTTACAGAGATTGAGTGATTGCCAAGTCCTACAACTACAGGGACTAGAGTCACCACTACATGGCACCTCACCCTCCTAAAGCCAAATGACAATGGAGCCTCCTTTGCTTTGGTTCCCAAATTGCAGCTGTACTCTATTCCCTGGACAAGCCTTCAGAGCACCCCTTCTCCTCCAGAGTCAAGCCAGTACTATGCTTTGCCTCTCAGTTTCAGAAAGCTACAACCAAGTCCACTGAGCCCAAACTTCCAGGAGGGCATCAGAGTCACAGATCCTGCTGCTGGGAGTGATAGTGGGTTAGATGTCTTGATTCTCCTTTGATCTTAGAATAGGATTTTTAGGTAATGCATGAATGAGCCAATAGGCTCTTGAGTAGGGGATGAAAGTCCACAGATAAGTTTGGCAAAAGCCTTCTAATCAATTCTAATCACTCTTTAGGGATGGGATTGTGTACTTTGACTGTTTTAGGTTGCTGGTTTGATTCCAGCTTGAATGACTATTGACTCTTTAACCTACTGATCATTCTTTAGATATGTTAATAAAACTGCTTGAATGCTGTTTAAATATGCTAAAGAAATCGCTGAAGGAAGTATGTAGAAAAGAAAATATTTACTAAGGAAAAGCTGTTTGTTGGTAGACCAACTTAACTTCTTGCAAATTGCATTATGAAATGTCATCTTGCTTGTTTTACTGAATGTTACAAGCCTATATTGTTAAACTATAACCCCACCTATGTTCTCTTACTATAACTTCCTGGTCTGGAGAATGAATGCAGGAAGAAAATCCCAATTCATGGTTAATTTCCCAAATGAAAAGAATGCCTCTCTCTTGAGGGTTCTGGGAGATTAACCACTTCAGGCCCTCTCACTGCTCAGAAGAGATGGGCTTTGGGTAATCTTTTGTGGCTCCATCACCCAGGGGAAGAGGGGTGATAAATCCGTGGGAGGCCAAGCAACAGGAGCAATCTATACGCAACCCTGCCACAGAGAGTGAACCTGTACTCCAAGGCCCAGGTGCCACAATAGGTTCATGAGACACTGAGGCCAGGATACTGGCTTGATTGCCACTCCAAGCACCTGCATCTGGAACCCACCACCCCTGCAGCTGTTTGCAGTTCAGGTCAGATCCAACCCTAAAAGGAATCCCTTTGGCAAAGTCTCCTCACTGTGAGAAAATGAGAATAGATATACTACAAAGGCCATTGCCCCTGAAGATATTAACAACCTATGCTGCCATCATCTCTGCCACAAAATTGTACAGCCCAGATGGCTGAGACACCCACAGTTATCAGTGCTGTTTATTTCAGCTGAAGCTGCCCAGAGACTAAACCATTGCATCTATGTGGAACCAGAATCAATAAATCCTTCCCAAGAAGCACACTAAGACCTAATTGCAGGTGAAAGACTGTCTGTGAAAGCCATTCTGTAAAGTTTGGAAGAGAGTATTATTTACCAGATGCATGGACATCCACAGAGGAATGTAACAAACATAAAAAAAGTGAGGAAATATGATGCCACCAAAGAAACACAAAATAAATCAGTAATGGACCCTCCCAAAAGCAAAACTGATAAACTGCAGAAAAGGAAATTCAAAATAATAATCTTAGGAAGACTCAATGACATACAAAAGAATGAGGATAGCAATTCATGATATGAGTGAGAAATTTAACAAAGAGATAAATATGATAAAAGAACCAAAAAAAGTTTTTTTTCACAGTTGAAGAATTCAATGAATGAAATAAAAATTCAATTGATAGCTTCAACAGAAAACTATAGCAAGCAGAAGAAAGAATTTCTAAACTCAAAGATAGGTCATTTGAACTTTCCAAGTAAGAGAAAAAAATAAAAATAAAAAAGAGTGAAGGAAGTCTAAAGAATTTATGGGACACCATTAAGTGAACAAATATTCATATTATTGGCATACCAAAAAGAGAAGAGAAGAGGAAAGGCAATAAAACTATTTAATAAAAAGATAGCTGAAAACTTCTTAACTCTTAAGAGAGATATGAACATTCAAATCCAGGAAGCTCAAAGATCTCCAAATAGATTCAAATTGAAAAGGACCTATTTAAGGCACATTATAGTCAACACGTCAAAAGGCAAGTACAAAGAATATTCTGAAAAAAGCAAGAGAAAAGCATCAGATTACATATATATAAAACCCCATTAGACAAACAACAGATTTCTCAACAAAAATCTTATGTACTAGGATAGAGGAGATGATCTGTTCAATGTGATGGGAAGAAAAAAAATTATCAGCCAAGAATACTATACTCAGCAAAGATATCCCTCAGAAATGAAGAAGAAATATTTTTTTTCACAGATAAGCAAAAAACTGAGAGAATTCATCATCACTAGCCTGGTCTTACAAAAAGTGCTCAAAAGAGTCCTACATGTAGAGAGAAAAAAGAACTACCATCAAGAATCCAAGCAAAAAGATAAAGCTCTCTAGTAAAAACAGTACACAAATGAAAAGGAAAAATAAATAAAACCTTGCCCCTTCAGAAAATCACCAAACTGCAATGATAAACAGTAACACAGGGGAAAAACAAAAAAACAAAAAAACGATATATAAAACAAGCAGAGGGCCAGCCCGGTGGCGCACTGGAGAGTGTGCCGCTTGAGAGCGTGGCGGCGCTCCCGCCGAGGGTTCGGATCCCATGTGGAGACCGGTTCCCGCTCACTGGCTGAGCGCGGTGCGGGTGCAACACTGAGGGTTGCGATCCTGTTGCCAGTCCCCGGTATGGGCGCGACACCGAGGGTTGCGATCCCATTACCGGTCAGTAAAAAAGACAAAAAGGAAAAAAAAAAAACAAGCAGAAAACTATCAACAAAATGAAAGCAGTAAGTCCTCGCCTATCAATAATAACCTTGAATGTAAATAGACTGAATTCCCCAATTACAAAATATAGACTGGCTGAATAAATTACAAAAAAATAAAAAGAGAGACCCAATGATATGCTGTTTTCAAGAAACTCACTTCACCTGTATGAATGCAGGTAGACTGGTAGTGAAGGAAAGGAAAAATATATTTCATGCAAATAAAAACCAAAACTGAGTGGGAGTAGCTATAGTTATAACAGATAAAACACACATTAGAAAAAAAACTGTAAAAAGAAAGACAGATGTCAATATATAATGTTAAAGGGCTCAATTCAGCAAGAGGATATAACAATTGTAAATATATATGCACCCAACATTGGATCACCCAGATATATAAAGCAAATATTATTGTATCTAATTGGAGAGATAGATTCCAATGCAATAATACTTGAGGACTTTAACACTCCACTCTCAGAATTGGACAGATGATCTAGACAAAAAATCAACAAGGAAACATTAGAGTTAAAATTCACTATTGACCTCCCAACCATTTACAAAACATTTCATCCAACAGCTGTAGAATATGCATTCTTTTCATCAGCACATGAGACATTCTCCAGATTTGATCGTATGTTAGGCCCCAAAACAAGTCCTAACATATTTTTTTTTAATTGAAATTATATCAAACATCTTCTCTGACCACAATGGAATGAAACTGGTTATCAATAGCAAGAGGGTTTTTTTAAACTGTACAAATGCATGCAGATTAAACAACATGCTCTTGAATGACCAATCATATCAAAGGAGAATTTAAAAAGAAAATTTAAAAATGTCTTGAAATAAGTGAAAATAGAAACACAACATGTCAAAACGTATGTGATACAGCTAAAGCAGTAATAAAAGGGAAGTTTATAGCAATAAATGCCTGCATTAAAAAAGTAGAAAGATTTCAAATAAACAATCTAACAATGCATCTTAAGGATCTAGAAAAACAAACCCAAAATTAGTATAAGGAAAGAAATAATAAAGATCAGAGCATGACTAAACAAATTGAAGACCAAAAAAATTACAAATAATTAACAAAACAAAATGCTGATTTTTTGAAAAAATAAATAAAATTGACAAACCATTAGCTAGAGCATCCAAGAAAAACAGAGAAAAGACTCAAATAAATAAAATCAGAAACAAAAAGGAGACTTTACAACTGACACCGAAGAAATATGAAGGGTCATCAGAGATTATTATGAACAACTACATGCCAACAAATTGGAAAACCTAGAGGAAATGTGTAAATTTCTGGACACATCAACCAAGATTGAACTGAGAAGAAATAGAAAACCTGAACAGACCAAAATTGAATTAGTAATAAGTCTTCCACTAAAGAAAAGCCAATGTCTTCACTGCTGAATTCTACCAAATGTTTAAGGAGAAATTAATACCAATTCTTCTCAAACTCTTCTAAAAAGTAAAGAGAAGAGAATTCTTCCAAACTCATTCTATGAGGCCAGCATTACCCTGTTACCAAAACTAAACAAAGACACAACAACAACAACAACAAAACTCTAGGCTGATATCACTGATGATCACAGATGCAAAAACCCTCAACAAAATACTAACCAACTGATTCAGCAGCATATTAAAAATATTTTTTATCATGGCCAAGAGGAATTTATCTCAGGGATTGAAGGCTGGTTCAACATATGCACATCAATAAATGTGATACTTCGCATCGACAGAATGAAGGACAAAAACTATATAATCATCCCAATTGTCACCAAAAAAGCATTTGATAAAATTCAACATCCATTCATGAAAAAAACCCTCCACAAATTAGGCATAGAAGAAGGTACCTTAACACAATAAAGGCCATGTATGACAAACCCAAACCTAATATCATAAGGAATGGGAAAAGCTGAAAGCTTTTCTCTAAGAACTGAAGCAAGACCAGGATGGCCACTCTCTCCACTCTTATCCAGTATAGTACTATGAGTCCCACCCAGAGTAATTAGGCTAGAGAAAGAATAAAAAGGCATCCAACTTGGAAAGGAGGGAGAAAATTACTGGCAAGGATGCAGAAAAAGGAGAACTCATGCACTGTTGGGAAAAATGTAAATTACCACAGCCCTTATGTGGAGTATGGAGTATGGAGGTTTCTCAAAAAGCTAAAAGTAGAACAGCCTTATGATAAAGTAATCCCACTACTGGGTAATATCCAAAAGAGAAGGAATCAGTATATCAAAAAGATGTTTGCACTCCCATGTTTGTTCTATCACTATTCACAGCAGTCAAGATATGAAATCAACATAAGTGTCCATTAACAGATGAATAGGTAATGAAAATGTGGTGCACATATACACAACGGAATATTATGCAGTCAAAAAAATGAAACAGTCTCATTTGTGGCAGCACAAATGAGCTTGGAAGGCGTTATGTTAAGTGAATTAAGCCAGGAACAGAAAGAGAAAGAGCACATGTTTTCACTCGTATGTGAAAGCTAATAAAATTGACCGCATAGTAATAGAAAGTAGAATGACAGTTTCCAGAAGCTACAAAGAGTAGGGGGAAGGGAGGAAAGTGAGAGGTTGGTAACCAAATACAAAAATACAGATAAATAGGAGCAATAACATCTAGTGTTCTATGGCACTGAAGGGTGACTGTAACAACTTATTGTATAGTTTTGACTAGCTAGAAGAGAGGATTTTGAATGCTTCCAACACAAAGAAATGACAAACGTTTGAGATAACAGGAAAAAAAAAAAATCAGTCATTGCCAGAATTTCAGGGAAGGGGGGAGGGTTAAACAGGTGGACCACAGAGAATTTTTAAGGCAGTGAAACTCTTTTGCATGATACTGTACTGGTCAATACGTGATATTATACACTTGGCAAAACCCATACAACTGTACAACACAAAGAAGGAACCCTACGGTAAAACTGAGTTAATAATAAAATATGAATATTAGTTTATAATTGTAAGAAATGTACCACAGTAACATAACATGTTAATAATAAGAGAAACTGGTTATGTGTGTGGAGGGGAGGGTACGGAAATTATCTGTATGAGGATACTTTTAAAAATTCATAGTAAAATGGAATATGAATCTTTCCATGAACTTTTTGAAGACCACTTATATTTTCTGTTCAATTTCTCTGTAAACCTAAAACTGCTATAAAAATAAAGTCTATTACTTAGAGGTTAAAAAGAGATTTTTTCCTTCTGGTAACATTTAAACTCTTGCGTTGGTTGGTGTTGGGTATGAGGGCGACATTTAACCACAAACATGTAGTAAGAGAATAATCATACGTAGTTCTGAAATACAAATAAGTTTCAGATCAAATTCTCAACAAAGAAAATTCTTTATAAAGAAAAGATAGTAATTGTTGTTGTCCCTTAAGAAATTATAGAGGTCAAAAGAATGTTTTTTTATGCCTCATCTTGAATTAACTACACAGAAGTTGGACAATCACTTTTAGATTGTAAACAGTGTTTTCAGCTTTGTTTCTGCTGCAGTTAGATACAGGCAAGAATATGTGTTGCAGTTACGGAGGAAAGTCAGCTGGGTGTTCAGACAAGTTATTAATCTGGCTTCTTTTTGTGTTGTCATCATTTACTAGGATCTGAATCTCAATTAGTAGAAATCCTGGATTTCTCAATTAGTACAACTGCCTGAATATTGTGCACCTGACTCTTGCTAATCATACTCCCAAGAAATATGTGAACACAGAGAAGAGTATTAACTTAAAAATGTAGGCTTGAAATTGTGTGACCTTGTATGATTACAGAACCTTCTAAACCTTTTCCCCCCTAGTAAAATGGGGTAATAATATGATTAGTGGCTTCTCTACATGTTGTTGAGAGGATTAAATGAGATAATGTACATAAAACACTTAGTACAACTCTAAAACATTGTATATATTTAGTTAAGTGGTACTTATTTCCCTAATTATTATTATTAAGCTGTGTTTACTGAATGCATATTTACTGGGCGCCAACTGTGTGCCAAAAGATGTGTTAACTTTGGTGGATAAGTAGATGCAGTCCCTGTCCCTGTGCTCATGGAGCTTCCAATCTAGTAAGGAGGAAAGTCATACTAAAAAAAAAGAGAGAGATATAAGTGATGCTGAGCTTTACAAAAGAAAAGAGAATGTACTAGTATCAAGGAAAACTGTTTAGATTGAGAGGTTCAAAAAGACCTCCTTATGGAAGGAATATTTAAGGTAAGGCATGAAATGCTAGCAGGATTTACTACTGGTAGAAATGTGTTCTGAGGTGTGTGAGTTGGGGTAATTGTTACTAAGCAGACCCTAAATTTCAGTGACTAAACAAGACAGAAGTTTATTTCTCTATCAGTTAACAATCCAGCGTAGGTGGTCAGGCTCTGCCCCATAAAGTCATCTAGGGATCCAGGCTAGAGGGGCATCTCTGCCATCCTCCACCGTGACTTCTAAAGTTTCTCCATAATCACCATTCCTAGCCAGCGGGAAGGAAGGGAGATGGACATTTAGGAAGAGCTTCTTTAAAAGGATGACTTGAAAGCTACCCTTACATAGGAAGTCAATGGGGTGTTCAGACATACTATTTTTAAATTGGTCTGCCTTGATGTTGTCATCATTTACTAGGATACGGATTCCATATTGATGCACTCTTGTCTGAAGCATGCATGTAGTACAGAACTTAAATATTCTCATGTATGTGTATGTGTGTGTGTATATATATATATATGTATTTTCTATTTACTCTGCAAGTTAATTTAGCTTAATAAACACTTAGAATTTCTACTGTTTTCCCCTCTGTCTGAGTGTGGGCTAACAGTATAATGCCCACCAAACTAAGAAGGTATCCTGAGACGAAAGAACAAAGCAGGCAACTCGATACAGTTTGCAAGGAGATTATTATTATTCATGGGTGGTTGCTTACAGGGAATGGATCAGCCAGACTATTGATCCAGATACTGCATAGCTGCTTTCTCCACACCCAGGGGGAGGAGTTGAAGCTAACAAGGGACACAGAGACAAAAGTAGAGCTATGCCAAAGAGAGAAAGGCTGTGGAAGTGGAAGATTCCTGGGCACATTGCAGTCACCTGTTGCTTATCCTTGGGGTCCCTAGAGTAACCCCATTTATCTTATGCAGCACAGCATTCTATTCCTTTCCTTTCTTCAGTTGCTACATAACCTGTGCAGGGGAACTATTGTAGCCAGAGCTCATGAGGCTGGAGGGAGTTCTGATCAGCATTCCCACACCCTCAAAGCTGAAATCATGCTCAGTACTTCTGTTCACTTACTCATATTCTCACTCATTCAGCAATGTTCATTGAATGGCAACAACCCACACTAAATGCCAGGCACTTTGAGGATATAAAGGAAACACAGCCCTTGACCTCAAGAGATTCAGGGTCTCATCTGGATGGGTGAGAAACAAACATCACAGTATAATGCAAGAGTGAGTGAAAGACATAATAATTGTGCAGTTACAAATAAGCGCAGGAGATGAGGGCTGTTTGTGCAGAGAGAATGAGGAAAGCTCTGGAGGAAGAGTGCTATCTGAGATAACTTGAACATTAGTTTGGATTTTAAAAGGCAAAGAGTCTTCCAGTCTATGGGAAAACTCATGAATAGCTGAGTGTGATTAGATGGATTAGGGATGGCAAATTGCCTATAGTGGATAAAATAGCTAACCAATAAAAGGAGAAATAAAAATAGAATGTTAAAAGAGAGACAAATTTTGAAGATCCTCAAATGTTGGGTAACCTAATTTTGAGCTCATTTTATAAATTATGAGAAATTATTTCAGGTCCTTAAAAGGGGGATGGACATGAATGAATCTGAGTTTCAGGAAGAGAGCTCTGGTGGCAGCATGAAGGATAAGAGACAGGTGAGCTCAGTGAGCATAGACTCATGGTCCCTGGAGTGAATCCTGACCCTTGACACCTGTGTGATATTGAACAAGTGATTTGCCCCCTCTGTGCCTTATTTTCCTCATCAGTAAAATAGGGATAAGTATAGCTACTTCACAGGGTGGTTGTAAACCTTAAATTAGTAATTCACGTCAAGAATTTAGAACAGTGCCTACATTTAATAAGCATACATAGACGTTTACACACACAGACAACACACACACACATGCACATGCATGAATATATATCTTGGGAGAAATGAAAACAAAAACATTTAGTTTGTGCTAGCCTATAGAGGACACTTGAGGGATAGTAGCAAGGGATCAGGAAACAGATTACCTCGTTTCCAATCCCAGGTAAATTGCTTCTTAATCTTTCTAAGCCTCTTTTTCTTTCTCTATAAAGTGGAAATAATAACAATACCTATTTCATAGAGTTGTAAGGGATTAAATTACATAAGTCATGCAAAGTGTTCAGGAAAGAGTCTAGCACCTGGTGATTACTCATAATAGGATAATTTTTATTATCAAGAATGATTCACCCTGGGAGCTTGCAATCCCATACTTCTTTACCTCTAAATTACTGCTGGCCCTTGCCATACAAGTGACATAGTGCAAAGAGCACAGGTTTTACAATCAGATGAAACTGAATGAATTCTTGTTCTGTCACTTAAAGCACTGTGAATATGGGCATTTTTCTAAAATTAAGACTTCTCCTAAAACAATTATAATAACTTCCTACCTCAAAAGGTTGTCGTGAAGATTACATGAAATAATTTACATAAAGTAGCTAGACCGGCATATGGTAAACACCTAGTAGAAGTTGAATCCCTCATTTGTTTCTCCAACTTTCTCTCACAACTGCTCTGAGAAATGAAAAGTCACACCCAACCTCAACCTGGGCATGTCCAGCCTCACCAAGACTGATGAGAAGCCCATTTTAGTTACAAGCAGAAGATCAAGCCCTGTTTTGAATCAGGAGTTGTGAGTTCAGGAAGAGAAGGACACAAATAGAACCAGACTAACTCAACCCCTTCAAAGGTTTGCCAGACCTCTTGCTTTCTGACCCTCACTAATGGCTAACCAGAATTAGCCACAGACCACTAGTGATGGAGGTTGGATGTGTTGTTCCCTCCAAAACTCGTGTGGAAATTTGATCTCCAATGTGGCAGTGTTGGAAACTGATTGAGTCATGGGGGCAGTTCCCTCATGAATGGATTAATGCTCTCCCTGGAGGAGGGAGGAATAATGAGTGAGTTCTTGCTCGATTAGATCCCACGAGAGCTCATTGCTTAAAAAGACCCTGGCACCTTCTCTCTCTCTTTTGCTTCCTCTCGCCATGTGATCTGCTTGTACCTGCCAGCTGTCTGCTATTTTTCCACCATGAGTAGAAGCAGCCTGAGGCCCATGCCAGATGCAGCTGTCCTGGAACCGTAAGCCAAATAAACCTCTTTCCTTTATAAGTTACCCAGTCTCAGGTATTTCTGTCATGGCAACACAAAATGGACTAAAACAACTAGTAAGTGGGTGAGACATTGTGCAGTATTTTCAGCTGAATAAAACATGGAAAAGTATGGAGAGAAGGAAGGGCCAACAGAGTAGAAGTTGGAGGTTGAAAACATAAGGAATGATTAGAACAGGGCTGGGCAGGGCATAGTATATGCATTAATTTGGAGAGAAGGTTGTTTTGTGGAGTTTTTGGTTTTGTTGTTTTTTCCCCCACATCAAAACACACTGAATTAGATCACCTAAGTGAATAGCTTTCTTCATATTTGAGAGTTTTGATCACTTAGTATTTCAGAAAGCTGGTTTAAGAATAGCAGTTGTTGAGTTCCAACCCTGACCCACTGCTTGTGAGCTCTATATACTTGCATAAGTTATTTAAAATTTCTGAGCCACCATTTCCTCAATAGCTCCTTAATTATTACATTAATGCAATGATTAAATGTTATAACCATACAAAGCAGATAAAAGAGTCTTGGCACACAGTGTTAAAAAAATGTTGGCAATTATAATAGTGGTTTAAGCTTACAGCTGAGTCAACATAGCTCAAAATAAGGAAAGCAGAGGTGCAGATCATAAGTAAGGTGAGTCAGACATCTGCCTGGCAGCAATCCATTTCCTTAGATTCACTCCATGTAGAATTAACCTACTTTCCCTAAAATTACTTACTACTGTATTGCATTGTCTTTTCCCAATTTTTAAAAATTTTATTTTCCCCAATTCCTGATATATGGCACTTCTCTCTTTTTTGAGAAACTACTCTTATTAACAATTTCTATCAAGTGATTTGCCTCTCAATACCTTGAGGCTTGGCTATTGCTCACAGATCTTTCATCTAGTCATAACTACTCCTCAAAGTGGTTTGGATCTTACTGCCTTTTTCTCTTACTCTGATCTAAATAACCCTGGGAGAAAACAAGCTCATTTTTACCGTCTAGTTTTATGATAGCATTCTTTTTATCCGAGAAGTGGCCCCCTGTCCTCTACTTAGCATCTGTCAAACACCCATTTTGTGCCTTAAGTTGTGGGATACTGAGTCTGCAGATGGAAAATATGGATTTCACCTCCAACCAATTTAAAATTTAATGAAGAAACAAATCTCCTATTGACACAGATTCTTTGCTTGACCAAACTTTAGTCAGGTTCCTGAAACTTCTCCTGGGCCCCTCTGTGCTCTTCCTTGTAAAATCCAGTTTTAGCAAAGAATCTTATTAAGGCACTTTAGCAAGATCCTCCCCCCCCCCCCCCCCTGATCACCTTCAATATCTGATAGGGTTCCTCATCCTCCACCATTCCCCAGGTGATGTCTGATCACCCTGGCCTGTCTTCAGCAAGAATCCTATTAGGTTGCTTTATCTAGAATCTTCCTTACCCCTGATGTTTTCTCTTAGCAATTTCTTTTTTTTTTTAAATTCAAACTATTATAACATTTACTTGGACATATTTGTGGGGTACAGTGTGTTGTTTTAATACAAGCATATACTGCATAATGATTCACTGAGGATAGGTAGCATAGTTTTGTACACATTAGTCCACGAATTCTCCTCCCACCCCACCCCCCCAACTCCTCCAGGCTCTGATAACCATTACTCTACTCTCTATTTCTATGAGAACTACTTTTCTTTTCTTTTTTTTTTTTAAGATTTCACATATGAATGATATCAAATGGTATTTGTCTTTTTGTGCCTTACTTACTTCACTTAACATAACATGAGGGTTTAGAGTTCTATCTCTGTTGCTACAAATAATAGGATATCATTTTTTTAATAGCTGAGTAGTATTCCATTCATCCACTGATGTTTTATCCATTCATCCATTGATGGGCATTTAGGTTGATTCCATCTCTTGGCTGTTGTGAATAGTGCTGTGATGAACATAGGAGTGCAGGTGTCTTTCTGATATATTGTTTTCATTTCTTTTGGGTATATTCCCAGTAGTGAGATAGCTGGGTTGTAGTTCTATTTTTAGTTCTCTGAGGAAACTCCATACTGTTTCCACAGTGGCTGTACCAATTTAAATTCCCATCAGCAATGTAGGAGAGTTCCTTTTACTCCACATCTTCATCAGCATTTGTTATTTTCTGTCTTGTTCATATTAGCCATTCTAACTGGAGTGAGATGATATCTTGTTGTGGTTTTAATTTGCATTTCCCTGATAATCAGTGATTTAGAGCATTTTTTTCATGTGCTTGTTGGCCATTTGAATGTCTTCTTTTAAGAAATGTCTGTTCAGGTTCTTTGCCCATTTTATATTTGTTTGTTTGTTTATTTGTTTGTTGAGTCATTTAAATTCCTTATATATCCTGGATATTAGCCCCTAGTCTGATCTGCAGTTGGCAAACACTTTCTTCCATTCTGTGGGTTGTCTGTTCACTTTGTTGACAGTGTTTTTTGCTGTGCAGGAGCTTGTTAGTTTGATGCAGTCCCATTTATATATTTTTGCTTTAGTTGCCTGTAACTTTGCAGTCTCACTCAAAAAAGCACTGCCCACTTCCATTTTGTGTAGAATTTCCCTAGTATTTTCTTCTAGTATTTTCATAGTTTTGGGTCTTAAATTTAGGTCTTTAATCCATTTTGAGTTGATTTTTGTGTATGGTGAAAAACAGGGGTCTAGTTTCAATCTTCTGCATATGGATATACAGTTTTCTGAGCACTGTTTATTGAAGAGGCTGTCATTTCCCCATTGTATATTTTTGGCACCTTTGTCAAAAATCAGTTGGCTATAAGTGCATAGGTTTATACCTGGGCTCTTTAGTTTATTCCATTGGTCAATTTACCTGTTTGTTTTGCCATTCTCATGCTGTTTTGGTTTCCATAGTTTTGTACTATATTTTGAAGTCCAGAAGTGCAATGCCTCCAATTCTGTTCTTTTTGTTCAAGACTGCTTTAGCTATATGGGGTCTTTTGTGGTTCCATAAAAATTTTAAGATTTTTTTTCCCTGAGAAGAATGCCACTGGTATTTTGATAGGGATTGTGTTGAATGTATAGATTGCTTTGGATAATATGAACGTTCTGATGATGATAATTCTTCCAACCTATGAACACAGGATATCTTTCCATTTGTTTGTGTCCTCTTCAATTTTTTTCACCAGTGTTTTATAGTTTTCATTGTAGAGGTCTTTCTCATCTCCTAGGTTAAATTTACTCCTAAGTTTTTTTTTTTTTTTTTTTTTCTCCTTTTTGAGACCGGCTGCACTGCGCTCAGCCAGTGAGCGCTGTGAGTGAACTGGTCATCCCTATATAGGATCTGAACCTGCGGTGGGAGCATTGCTACACTCCCAGCGCTGCACTCTCCCGAGTGCGCCATGGGCTTGGCCCTACTCCTAAGTATTTCTTTTTTTTTTTTGGTAGCTATTGTGAATGGGATTACTTTTCTGATTTCTTCTTTGGCTATTTCATTGTTGCTGTATAGGAAGGCTATTGATTTTTGTGTGTTAATTTTGTATCCTGCCACTTTACTAAATTCATTTATTAGTTCTAGTAATTTTTTTGTGGAGTCTTTAGGGTTTTCTATGTATAGGATCATGTCATCTTCAAAAAAGGATAGTTTGACTTCCTCCCTTCTGATTTGAATGCCCTTTATAGCTTTCTCTTGACTTACTGCACAGGCTAGAACTTCTAAACTATGTTGAATAGGAGTTGGGAAAGTGGGCATCTTTGTCTTGTTCCAGAGCTTAGAGAAAAATCCTATGATTTTTTGTCCTTTCAGTGTAATATCAGCTGTGAGTTTGTTGTATATGGCCTTTATTGTGTTGAGGTACATTCCTTGTATACCTAGTTTGATGAGTGTTTTCAGCATGAAAGGGTGTTGGATTTTATCAAATGCTTTTTCTGTGTCTATTGAAATAACCACTTTTTTTATTCTTCATTTTGTTGATATAATATGTTACATTTATAGATTTCTCCATGTTGAACCACCTTTGCATCATGGGATGAATCCCACGTGATCATGGTGTATGATCTTTTAGATGTGTTGCTGTATTCTGTTTGCTAGTATTTTGTTGAGGATCTTTGCATTTGTATTTATCAGGGGTATTGGTTGGTAGTTTCCTTTTTTTGTTTTGTCTTTTTCTGGTTTTGGTATGAGGGTAATGCTGGCATCACAGAATGAGTTTGGAAGTATTTCCTACAAATCAATTTTTTGGAAGAGTTTGAGAAGTATTGGTATTCTTCTTAAAATGCTTGCTAGATTCTACAGTAAAGCCATCCCTTCACTTTAGCTGGCATGTGTCTTTATCAGTTAAGTGAGTTTCTTGTAGGCAACATATTGTTGGTTCTTGTTCTATAATCCATTCAGCCACTCATCTTTTAATTGTGGAATTTAGTCCATTTACATTTAGGGTTATTATTGATATATAGAGACTCATTACTGCCATTTTGTATTTTTTTTTTCTGATTGTTTGGTGGATCCTTTTACTCTTTTTTTCTGGGCTACTGTCTTTCTTTGTGGTTGAGTGATTTCTCTAGCTTAACCTTTTACTTTCTCACTACTTATTTTCAGTATGTCTCTTCTAAGTTTTTGTGTTATGGCTACCATAAGGCTTGCAAAAAACATGTTATAGTTATAACAAATTATTTCAGACTAATAACAACTTAACTTTGATATCTAAGAAAAAAGAAAACCAAATCCAACTCTACACTTTGGCATAATTCTCTCCACTTTTTGAAAATTTCTTGTTTCAAGAAACATATTTTAATATTGTCTTTCTCTTATATGGTTGTTGTGTATGCTAGAGTCTTGTTAGGTTTGTCCTTTAATCATCATAATAAGAATGTAAGTGGTTTTTCACCACTCATTTAACACTGGAGTATTCTGAAGTTCTATGTGAACTTACTCTACTAATGAGTTACATACCTTCAGATGTTTTCTTGCTGCTCCTTAGTGTGGTCTCCTTTCAGACTGAAGAATTCCCTTTAGCATTTATTGTAAGGCAAATCTAATGTTCATGAATTCCCACAGCTTTTGTTTGTCTGGGAAAGACTTTGTTTCTCCTTCAAATTTGAAGGTTAGTTTTGCATGATATAGAATTCTTGGCTGATAGTCATTTCCTTCAGCACTCTGAATATGTCATCCCATTCTCTTCTGGCCTGTAGGGTTTCTACTGAGAAATCCACTGAGGGACGTCTTGGGGCTCCATTGAATGTTATGTGTTTCTTTTTTCATGCTGCTTTCAGTATTCTTTCTTTGTCTTTTCATTTTTATAACTTGATTATGATGTGTCTTAAGGGTGTTCCTCCTTGGATTGAGTTTGATTAGGGACCTCTAAACCTCCTGTACCTGGATGTTGTTATCTTTCTCCATACTTGGATAATTTTTAGTCATTATTTCTCTGAATATGCTTACTACTTCTCTTCCTTTCTCCTCTTCTTCAGGTATGCCAATTATGTGGAAGTTATTTCACTAGGGGGAGTTCCATATTTGCTGTATTTCTGTTTCATTTTTTCTAATTCTTTTTCTTTTTGTTCCTCTGATTGGACAATGTTATGTGTTTTATCGTTGAGCTCACTGATTCTTTCCTATGTTTAATTATGTCTGCTATTGAGTTTTTCAATTCAGATAATATATTGTTTATTTCTAGAATTTCTATTTCTTTTTCTAAAATTGATTCTATTCCTTTGTCAGTTTTCTCATTCTGCTCCTGAATTATTTTCCAGATATCATTTAATCTTTATTATTTTTGTGTAACCAACCTGTTTACTTTTTCTTCTGAAACCTAGTGGAACAATTTCTTTGTCCAGGTGCTCTGAAATTTCACAAGGAGCGACTTATTCTGAGTCTATCATCATCTGTTTTACTCAGCACTTGGTGGGTTCTTTTAATCTGGAAACTCAAGTTCTTAAACTGTGGTGATTGTTTCTTATTTTGATGATTTCCTTTGTTCTGTTTTTTCAGTTCCTTCAGTTTTCTTATCTTTTTTCTCCTATTTCCATATCTGTTTTGTTTTGCTCTATTTTCAGGGATATTTCAACTTTATCTTCCCCTCTACTAAAGGTTGCTTGTTTGTTTCTATCATGCTTTTAATTCCCAAGGACACATTTTTGTTGTTTGATAACTCTTGTTTTTTATAGCATCTTGTTCTTGTTTTATAGCTACTATAAATAGTTGGGGGGTGCATTTTTTTCAATTTTACTTATGTTTATTTTGGGGGGTACAGTGTGTTGTTTCAATACATGCATATACTGCACAATGATTCACTTAGGGTAGATAGCACAGTTTTCTACCCATTAGTCCACCACTTCTCCCCACCCCACACACCCCTCCCCACCTAGCCTCTGGTAACTATTAGTCTACTCTCTACTTCTAAAGAGACCATGCTGTATTTGTCTTTCTGTGCCTGACTTATTTTGTGTGATTTCTTACTATTTATTTCAGTATGTCTCTTATAAGTTTTTGTTTTATAGTTACCATGAGGCTTGCAAAAAACATGTTATAGTTATAACAGATTCTTTTAGACTAATAACAACTTAATTTTGATATCTAAGAAAAAAGAAAGAACCAAAGCTAACCCTACACTTTGGCGTCATTCCACACCCGCGCCCCACCCCCCACCCCCCACAACTTTTTGCTATTTTGCTGTTTCAAGTTACATCTTTTAATATTGCCTATCTCTTACATGGTTGTTGAATTTGTGGTTGTCTTGTTAGGTTTGTCCTTTAGTCTTTATACTAAGGATGTAAGAGGTTTATTCACCCCCCTTACAACTTTGGAGTATTCTGAGGTTGTCTGTGAACTCACTTTACTAATGAATTATGTACCTTCAAATGCTTTCTTTCTGCTCCTTAGCATCATCTTTTTTCAGACTGAAAAACTCCCTTTAGCATTTCCTCTAAGGCAGGTCTAGTGTTTCTGAGTTAGTGAATTCCCTTAGCTTTGCTTTGTCCAGGAAAGACTTTATTTCTCCTTCCTATTTGAGGGTAAGTTTTGCCAGATACAGAATTCTTGGCTGACAATTCTTTTCTTTCAGCACCCTGAATATATCATCCCATTCTCTTCTGGCCTGTGGGGTTTCCCCTGAGAAATCCACTGACAGATGTATTGGGGCTCCATTGAACGTTACGTGTTTCTTTTCTCTGGCTGCTTTTAGTATCCTTTCTGTGCCTTTGGTTTTTGATCATTTGATTATGACGGCCTTGGGGTGTTCCTCCTTGGACTGAATTTGATTGGTGGCCTCTGAGCTTCCTGTACCTGGATGCCGTCATCTTTCTCCGTACTTGGGAAATTTTCAGCCGTTGTTTCCTTGAATATACTTTCTACCTCTCTCCTTTTTTCTTCCTCTTCAGGTATACCAGTTATGCAGAGGTTATTTTGCTTGAGGGAATCCTATATTTGCTGTATTTCTGTTTCATTTATTCTTATTTTTTCTTTTTGCTCTTCTGGTTTGATAATTTCATGTTTTATCTTTGAGCTCACTAATTTTTTCTTCAGTTTGATTAAGTCTGTTGTTGAAGCTTTATATCTAGTTTGTCAGTTCAGATCTTGTATTATTACTAGAATTTCTATTTGTTTTTGTTTTTGTTTTTAATTGATTCAACTCCTCTGTCAGGTTTCTCTGTTTTCTACATATCACTTAATTTTCTATCTGTATTTTCTTGTGACTCCCTCAACATCCTTAAGAAGGTTATTCTGAATTCTCAACCAGACATTTCATAGATTTACTGTTCCTCTGCATCCATTGCTGGTGCTTTGTTTGTTTGAGTTGGTGGTGACATATTTCTCTTTTCTTTCTCGATCTTTGTGTCTTTACCTTGATGCGTAGGCATTTGAAGAGACTGCTATTTGCTGCTGATTCTCTGGGGTAGGATTTTTGTGCAGATCGTTAATCATTTCCAGGTCTTGGCTCTGTGGAAATTCTGTCCTGGGACAGAACCTTTCCTGTAGACTGAGCCCCCTGCAGTTGTATTTCCCTGACTGATTTCCACTGAGACCAGCAGCCCATACTGCATTCAGTTTTCCTCCATTGGGCCAGACTTTCTCTTGCACTCTAGCCATTTCCAACGAGGCAGGCTGCATATGTGTCCCTTGCTATAACTCACCAGCTTCTGGGCAGCTCTTTTCTCCAGTTGGTTGCAGCCAGAGCTTCCTCCTATGTGGGCCCAGGGGAATTCTGCCAGTGTTCTTTATGGCCTGTGGGCTGATGTGGTGAGCTTCGAAGCCCCCCTCTCCCTTGCAGACTCCAAGTATGGTGCTGTGGCTTTTTCCCGGCTCTGATCTATAGGTAACAGCTAGTCCCTGCCTCTGTACCAGGCTGGCTCAGAATGATAGGCACTGTCCCTACACCCTCTCACCATTGCCTCTTGTGCCTTCAATACACAAACTCCCTGGGTCTCCCCTTCTCTTCCCCCAACTCTGGTAGTTCCAGTTTGGCAGTCTTTGCTTTTTAATAGTTGTAAATTGGTTACTTGAGGGATGGTACAACACTGGGAATTGTCTATTATGCCATCTCGATGATGTCACTACTCTTCTTAGTAACTTTCTATCCATTGACTCCCATCCTTCTCCTTGGCTATAAATTCCCACTTGCCCATTCTATATTTGGAGTTGAGCTCAGTCTTCCCCCAATCCCCCACAAAGTCCCATTGCCATAATCCCTGTATGCGTCATGATCATCCTGAATAATGTCTGCATCAGAGTGCTTTAACGAATATCATTGGATGTTTTTTTTTTAAATGCACATGAAACAACATGAGAATAGAGCCCAGACAATTATGAAAATAAGAAAGATACTTGCTTTCATAATAAATAAAATACAGTATACAGCCCCACCAGAGGAGTGAGAATAGATATATATTGCTTTCTGGAAAACAGCAATCACTACAGCTGGGAAAGGGAAGGGAAGCAGAACAGAAATATTTCCGTTGGCCAGATGGCTGGCTAGCAGCACCAAAGCTAGAGGCATTACACTTCTTCATCTCCTGAAGTCTCTTATTCTGCACAATGCATTTTTTACTATAAAGACATGATAATTAGCACTTAGTTTCCCACATAGTTTATAAAGGGTGATTTAACCCAGAGAGCAGTTGAACCTTAGACTGCTGAATTACATTAATAACTAACATTTTGGTAGCATACTGCAGTCTAAAAAGAACTTTTGCTTACATTGCCTTACTCAATGTTCACAAGCACCCTATGAGAGAGTTATTATTATTTCCATCTTCACATGAGTAAGATGAAGTTAAGCAAATGCACAAGGTCACTAATTTAGCCCCTAACTATTGCTGATGGACTACTATCATGCTCTATCACCAAAGCCTGTGCTACACTGTGTTGCCTCACATTTAAGATTATAAAGAGTATGAGTTTTTGTTGGTGGGTGTGTGTGTGTGTGTGTGTGTGTGTGTGTGTGTCAGGGCAGGGATTATTCTATGAAGTAATCCTATCACTCAGAACATTGTTTTTTTATGGGGAAATCATTGCAAATACCATCAAATTAACTTGGAAATAAAATTTTAAAATATAACCCATTTATAAGTTGGAAGCTGATGACATAAAATACAAAGCCTGGAACTTCAGCCTAATATTTTATTACCTATTTTCCCTGTCAAGCAAAAAGGCATGGGTTTCTTTTTCAGTATATTTTTTCATGCACTGATTTAATAGGCCCTTGAATATCTAAGATAAATCTTTTTTTCTCTTTTACATTAAAATAATAATAACGTTAGCAGTGAAAGGATTCCTTTCATCAATAATAACAAATTTCATTGGTAAGCTATATAATGCATTATTTTTCAGAGAACTTTCTGCTACACTATCTTATTACAAAATTGTATTTATAACATATTTTACTTAGTCTATTTGGCTCTAAAATGAAATATATTCCACACTTCACCTCATTTTACATTCCAGTTTGTATTATCTAAGGTCAAGTTTTTGTTTATAGACAATCAAGCCATATTTGCCTCAGTGAATTCTTAAGTCTTCCAAGCTCTTGGCTGTCTGTGCCTAATACCCCATGACCTCTCTTTTGTGTTCCTTGACCACTTGTGACCCAACCAGGATACTTTTCTTCTAAGAAATTTCACTAATGATCAGAGATAAGTTTTTAAAAGTGTTTTGCAAAAACTCTGTATTCCCTTTCCCATGGTTCCAAACATTTGTCAACCCATGATTAGCAGAATGAGTTTGCATTTTTCTTTTTACGGGAAGTAAATAATCTAAAAGATGTAATGCCAAGAATTGATTTTATTCCAAAGTAAATGTGAAAAAAATTTCATCTATCTAAATGTGTCCACCAGCTGGCCAACATTTTATAATGGTTTCAACTGTTATATGCTAGAATTTAGCAACTATTTTTGCAGGTTTTTTTTTTTTTTTTTTTTTTTTTGTCCTTTTCGTGACCGGTAAGGGGATCGCAACCCTTGGCTTGGTGTTGTCTGCACCACGCTCAGCCAGTGAGTGCACCGGCCATGCCTATATAGGATCCGAACCCACGGCAGGAGCGCCGCTGCGCTCCCAGTGCCGCACTCTCCCGAGTGCGCCACGGGGTCGGCCCTATTTTTTCAGTTTTTTAAAAAACCTTATTAATATTAAAGCACACACTCATTCTTAAAAAATGACAGAGGCTACAAGCTAAAAAGTGACTTGCTTGTATTCCCACCTCTTCTCCAGAAGAAGAATTTGACCTGGATAGACTGTTTTGTAATTTATATATTTTCCCTATAGTTAACACTTGCTATTGAGAAATACAAGTTATATTAACTTATACAAACATGTAAAGTCACTGCGAAGGTTTGAATGAGACCCCAGGTTTTCTGATTCTTGTCTCCTAGTTTTGAGCTTGGTACAGAGGATTCTTCTCCCCAATCCCTTTTTCAATGTAATTGAAAAGTGGAGCTTATATCTTCACAGAGAATTTCTTAAAAGTTGAGTAACAGTAGGTCTGGTTGGAAAACATTCACAGTTCCATTTATCTCCAGGACTTGGATTCTTCTCAGGTCATGTGTTTGAGACATTTTGCGGGTTGGAAAATTTTCCCTCTCCCTCGTGTCAGGGTGTGATGTGTTACCCAACAGTTACTTGTGAAAGCCTGGCCTCAGAACTGAGTAACAAGGGGAAGGGGAGAGGCAGGTGTGTCAGGGGAAGTGGGAGGACACACAGCTGAAAACAAATTCAAGTTTTGTTTGGCCCAGGGGGTAAAAAAAAAAAGCTTTCCAGCAACCAGAGAAACTAGGAAAGCAAAAGATCTAGCTTGAACCAGCAGGTAGAAAGCGGATGTGAGTAATTTGGTGGAGTAGAAAGAATGCAAGAGCCTGGAGGAGAGACCAGAAGGAATCCGAGAAGAGCTAGATTTGGGGCAGCACAGGTGGAAATCTGCATGCAGAAAGCACTAAAGAAGCCAAAGCCTGCACTTAAGGTGTAAAATGGTTGACTTGGGAGAAAACACAGTGTAAAAGTTGCAAACACTACATTAGTTTGTTAAACTAATGCCAGCTGGCCTCTATTTGGAAATTAACTTGTCCTCTAAATGACTGGAAATTTGGAATTCTTCTGGGAGTAAAAGTCACTACAGAAGAGTAAATAAGGGGTGAACAGGCAGAAAGAATAGAAAGTCTCATGGGATGGTCTAAATAACTTTTTATTCAAAAAAGCTGGAGCTTTAAAATAAAATCATGTCCTTCACATAAGAATTACACTTCTAAAAATATATCCTAAAAGATAATCTTAAATAATTTCATAAAAGCCTTTAATACAAATATGTCAATGTAGTATTTTTGTGGTAAAAAATTAAAGCAACTTAAATTCTTAAAAACCAGGAAACTGTTAAGCAAATGATGATGTATGATAGAGAAAGAAGTCATAATATTCAAATAATGCAAAATATTTTAAATTGTCCATGATATAGAAAGTGAAAAACATGAAAATTTTGTGCTGGCGTAATATTCTGTATGTGCACAGAGCTTTAAATATATAGATGTGTTAGCAATGAAATTATAGGTGACGTTTATTTTCTCAATTATTTTCCAAATTTTCTAAAGAGCATGGGAAGCAGTATAGTATAATGTTTAAAAGTTCAAAATCTGTATTTGGCTTTCTGGCTTTTTATTTTTATTAACTGCATGATCTAGTATATTTCACTAGCTTTATGATCTTGAACATTTTACTTAAATTCTTTGGGCCTCAGTTTGTCATCTGTGAAAATGGGATCGTAATGGTCCCTGTCTCACAGAACTACTCTAAAGATTAAATGAAATAATGTAAAGTGCTTAGAACCATCTGATAAATTTTAGCCACTTGCTACTTTATAAAAAAGGTATATATATGGGGGGAGGCGTTTTGTTAGAAGAAAGATTACAGACAAATTAAATTTAACAGAGTTTAATTGAGCAAATAATTATTCGAGAATTGGGCTACCCCCAAAACCAGAATAGGTTCAGAGTGACTACAGAGCTTCCATGTGGTCAGACATCATTTAGGAACAGAAAAAGGAAAATGACATACAGAAAACAGAAGTGAGATACAGAAACAGGTGGATGGGTTACAGCTGGGTGTTTGCCTTATTTGAATCTGGTTTGAACAGTTGGTTGCCTGTGATTGGCTGAGGCTTGGCTCCTTGTTATAAGAGAAGGTTACAGTTTGTTTACATGTCAAGTTAGATTGCAGCTCACTATGTCTGAAGAAACCTTTAGGCCAGACTTAATTTAACAGTTTGTACACAGACACACACACACATAAGTATCTAAATTCTAAAACAATGAAAGCAAACATAACTGCTCATTCAAAAAGACAATTAAGAATTGTTCAAGATCCAATTGAATCACACTTGCTTTACTTTGTGAAAGACATGGGAGAAAACTGAGGAAAGAACACGTTGGTGAAGAAGATAAGTGTGGGTCCTGCCCAAGCAGAGCTTGCCTCTTCACCGTGGCTTTCTATATCCCTGATCCTCACCAATCAGTCACACATGTCCAGTTCTCTCCTGATTACTTAGTACTTTGGAATAAATTGAAATTATTAATAATGTTTTATAAATGTGATGTGATACACCCAGAAATATAGAGTCTTCTGTAAGCCATTGAATTTGGGAAATATAATGTTCAAATACTTTTTCTCCATTCACCAAAGGCCACAAACTCATCTTCTCTACAGGCCAGCTGGAGAAGGGGAGGAAATGTTAGAAAAGTGCATTGAATTGACTTTGTATATGTTTCCAATGCCCTACGAGTTATAGGAGATCTCTGTCTCTGTGTCCTTCTTTGCTCCAAAGGGGAGTAAAGTGTGGAATAAAGAACCAATCCCCCAGGGGATAGAGCTAGAGAACTAAGTGGTTTAATCCCAGTTGTCCATAGCAATCTCTACCCATCTGACTGTGTGGTTTAGTAGGGAAGTGTCATTTGAATTTTAGCTTTGGATTTACTAGAGCTAAAATTTGGCAAATTATTGAATTTCTGAACATTAAGTTTCCCATCTATCAATCAGAACCAACAGTTGTTACTTCAGAGAATTAGTTGCAGGATTAAAGGAAATATTACTTAGGCTAAAATCCATGGCACGTAGTAAGCATCCACTAAATAGTAGCTGCTACTGTCTAACAACTAGAGAACAAAGACAAGAGTGGAGTTTCTATAATGACAACAAGAGCTAATAACTGCCAACGGTTAACGTGTCAAGCACTGTTTTGAGAACTTTACATGTAATAATGCAGCTAACTCTCACAACAGCCTTAAGAGTTAGGTAATGTTATTTCTCTGTTTTATAGACAAAAAGGCTACTAAGTATGAAATTTAGTTGGGGGCACCTTTGGAGCTCCTTGCAATTCTATTAATATCTGTATTATGAAATGTCTCTCTGTCTGTCTAGACTGTGAAGTCTTCAAGGACAAAAACCATATCTGTGTATTTCCAGGTTTGCCTGGCTTATAGAAAACGTGCAATAAATGAATTCTAAGGAGAACTTATCTACCTCAGCAGCTGTGGAAGTCAGTACTGCACTAAATGTAGAAATTCACTTCATTTAAGATTTCAGTGGCTACAAAGAAATGAATTAATTGTATCTTTTCCATTTACAATACATATTTCACACGTGGTGATCAGAGTTTCATGTTAATTATCAAGATCATTTATCTGTTTTTTAATGTGTAAGAACTCAATACAGATTTTAATGTGAATGTTATGGATTATATTGCCACATCTGGTTTTGCTCAAGACCTCTGTTCACATAATTAATCAAATCAAATGTACAGAAATTTGAACCAATCATTCATTAGGCGATGGAAATAG
Organism: Galeopterus variegatus; assembly: GCF_000696425.1. Classification (NCBI taxonomy): domain Eukaryota; kingdom Metazoa; phylum Chordata; class Mammalia; order Dermoptera; family Cynocephalidae; genus Galeopterus; species Galeopterus variegatus. The sequence continues at coordinate 130,591 of NW_007729510.1, read as the reverse complement.
GGCCCAGACACAGTCTGAGGAGTATGGATAAGTTGCAACAAACATGGCTGGAGTCAGACACGCTGAGATTTACACTGTCAGTGAACTGTACGCAACGGAATAAAATGCATACTAGCAAAAATTTCTTAAATTCTTTTCTGAGTTAGGGAATCAAGGAAAGCAAATGCCAACGAATGTTTAAAGTCATAGTAATAAATAATGTCATGTTAATAAAAAGCAAAACCAGATGAAAGGAATGGACTATGCTGTTGTTGATTCAATGGGCACATGGAAGCAGCAAGTGATTAAACACCGAATCAGCAGCAGAGATCCAAACGTGGCAACATAATCTATAACATTCAGATTAAAATCTGTATTGAGTTGTTACACATTAAAAAACAGATAAATGATCTTGATAATTACTATGAAACTCTGTGTTAGCCTCTTTAAAATCTCCTTTAAAACAGCACTTCTTGAACTCATTGAGTTGCCTTCAGACATTTCAGAAAAGACTCAGAAATTAAATGACTTTTGCACAATATAGTTATTTTCTAATTATATGACTATTTAAAAAACTAGTACTTTGACATAACTTTAAAACATTCCATATGTAAGTGGTTTGTGGCCTAGGATATTTAACCTTCTGAGTCGTCATTTTATTGGCTTATGGAAAGTCTATGGTTGTTCAGAAATGTGTTTTGATATTGTAACAGAAACATGGAGTAGTTAGAAAAGTCCATAATTTTCTCTAGATTTTTACTATTCAATAATACAAGACAACCTTCATTTAAATATGCAACTACCTATGCTAATGATTGGCAATAAGCACCTCATTTGGAATAAGTATGCCACCTTTCTTAGGGAGCAATTTTGATTGCTATTTGCAAGAACTATCAATGTTTATATCCTCTTGCTTTTTGCAGGACTGTGTTAAGGCTCTTACATAGCTTTGAAATAAATGTTAGTAGAATATTGATTTCTATACTATAATAGAAAGGCTGAAGGGAGGGAGAGTGAGATTCTATAAAATGTGTTGCACATTTCATGTTAGAATTCTCCATAATTACTGTATCACCTTGTTTTAGTCCATTTTGTGTTGCTAGAACAGAATTACCTAAGACTGGGTTTAAGCCAAACAACAGAGGTTTATTTGGCTTACGATTCTGGGACAGCTGCATGTGGCATGGGCCTCAGGCTGCTTCTACTCATGGCAGAAAGTGGCAGGCAGCCAGCGGGTACAAGCAGATCACATGGCAACAGGAAGCAAGAGAGAGAGAGAGAGGAGGTACCAGGGTCTTTTAAACAACAAGCTCTTGCGAGAACTAATCGAGCAAGAACTCACTCATTTATCCCTCCTCCCCCAGGGAGAGCATTAATCCATTCGTGAGGGATCCACCCCCATGACTCAATCACTTTCCAACACTGCCATATTGGGGATCAAAATTCCACATGAGTTTTGGAGGGGACAACACACCCAAACTCCATCATTCCACCCCTGGCCCCCAAAACTCATGTTCCTCTCACATACAAAATACAATCATCCTGTCCCAACAGTCCCAAAAGTCTTAGCTTGCTCCAGCACCAACTTAAAAGTCCAAAGTCCAAAGTCTCATCTGAGACCAAAAGCAAAAGTCCTTCCAGCGTGAACCTGTAAAACCAAAACCAAATTTATCTACTGCCAAGATACAATGGTGGAACAGACATTGGGTATACATTCCCATTCCAAAAGGAAGGAATAGGCCAGAAGAAAGGAAAAACATGCCCCAAACAAATCCAAAACCAGTAGGGCAGACATTATGTCTTAAAGCTCCAAAATAATGTTCTTTGGCTCCAAGTCCTGCATCCTGGGCACACTGGGGCATCTGGGCCCCCAAAGCATCAGGCAGCCTTGTTCCCACAGCTCTGCCAGGCACAGCCCAGTGGGCCATGCTAGTGCCTGTGGCTTTTCCAGGCCTGCGTTGCATGTTACCAGTGGCCCTGCAGTTCTGAGTCATGGCAACAGCCCTGCTGCCTTGGCTCTACTAGATGTTTCCCTGGTGGGGGCTCCCTGTGGGGGCTCTGACCCCACTTTCCTGCCTGGCATTGCTATAGTAGATATCCTCTGCAGTGGCTCCACCCCTGTGGCAGGTCTCTGCCTGGGCCCCCAGGCTCTTCCATACATCCTCTGGAATCTGGGCGGAGGCTGCCACACCTCCACTGCTCTCACATCCTGCTGGCCTGCAGACTTAATACAATGTAGATGCCACTGAGGTTTTGCGAGTCTACTCTCCAGGGCTGCTGCATGAACCACACTTGGGGCCACTGCAGTCGGAGCAGCTGGAATGCAGGGAGCAGGATCCTGAAGGCAGCTGTGCCCCAGGTCTGTCCTCCAGGATAACTTAGTCCTTCTAGGCCTCAGGGTCTGTGATGGGTGGGGCACCCTTCCACACTTCTCAAATGACTGCAGGGCTTTCCTCTCATTTTCTCCACTATTAGCATCTGGCTACCTCACTGCCAAGATAATATCTTTAGCAAACAGTTTACCAGCTTCACCCTTGTATTTTTCTCTTGCTCTCCACTTCTCTACCGCATGGCCAGGCTGCAAATTTTCCAAAACTTTAGGCTCTGCTTTTCTTTTAAATTCTGGCTTTATGTTATGCCCTTGCTGCCATAACTTAGAGTAGGCTATTAGAAGTAGCCATGCATCATCCTTAATGCTTTGCTGCTTACAAATTTCTTTGGCCAAATGCTCTGGTTCACAACTCTTAAGTTCCAACTTCCACAAAGTCAAAGGGCATGGACACAATGCAGCCAGGTTCCTTGCTATGGTGTAGCAAGGGTTATCTTTTGTCCAATTCCCATAAGTTCCTCATTTTTGTCTGAGACCTCATCATCTGCATGACCTTTACTGTCCACATTTCTATCAGCATTCTGCTCGCCACCACATAAGTCTCCAAGACATTGCAAACTTTCCCTCGTCTTTTTCTCTTCTTCTAAGTCCTCCAAACTCCTCCAACCTTTGCCCATTACCCAGTTCCAAACCTGCATCCACATTTTCAGGTATCTGTTTAGCAACACCCGACTCCTCAGTACCAATTTTCTGTTTTAGTACATTTTGTGTTGCTATGATAGAAATACCTGAGACTGGGTAATTTATAAAGGAAAGAGGTTTATTTGGCTTACAATTCTGGGACAGCTACATGTGGCACAGGCCTCAGGCTGCTTCTACTCATGGCAGAAAGTGGCAGGCTGCCGGCTGGTACAAGCAGATCACATGGCAACAGGAAGCAAGAGAGAGAGAGGAGGTGCCAGGGTCTTTTAAACAACAAGCTCTTCCAAGAACTAATAGAGCGAGAACTCACTCATTTATCCCTCCTCCCCCAGGGAGAGTATTAATCCATTCGTGAGGGATCAGCCCCCATAACTCAATCACTTTCCAACACTGCCACATTGGGTATCAAAATTCCACGTGACTTTTGGAGGGGACAACACACCCAAACTCCATCACACCCTCCCTGGAATACCAAAAGAAAAGACTATTCAGTTAGGAATATTATTCATTGTAGTTCATCAACTTCACATTCTAAATTGAATGCTCAATTCAGATAGTGGAATTTAGATAGCCCTCCTTGACCAAGACAATAATAAAATATGGCAAAGTGTAATCAAGATATTCTAAATATTGCATGTGTGTGTGTGTGTGTGCATGTGCGCAATGATTATAATGTATAGAAGATGGCTAGAAGCAATTCAAGTTGACTGGTAAGGACATAAGTACATAAAGACAATAACCTCTTAACTATGGGCACCAGGTTCCTGACACTGTAAAGACACATGTCTATCCACTAGTAAATAAAAAGGGGAAAAAATAAAATAGGCTTTCTGAAAGGAAAGACAAAGATAGGTTACTGACCTACTTTGGAAGGGGAGAAACCTACATCTATTCTGTGGGGAAAAAATGTAGGGTCTTAGCCAGACAGAAGTTTAAAAATATGTGGTACATTCTTCAAAGACTTCTGGAAGAATAGTACCAGAAACTTGAAAGACAAATTTGAGCTTCCTAAAATGAATGGAATGATGTTCTGTGGCTACCTGGGATTTTCAAAACATGGTGTCCACCTTATGCTGAAGATAAGCAGATCACTTGTCTGAACTTCTAGGAGGTCATCATGAATTTTATAGATGGAACTTACTGACGCTATGGCTAGATAAAATTAGGTAATATAGGAGTCAAGGAAAATAGAATTTTCTCACAGAAGGACTCCACATGAAAACATGACTGCTGGAAGCTGTAGAACCTTACTTCCTCCTCTTGTTATGTGAGATATGAATACAAGCAGAGCCTGGTAAGAACTGACGTCTATGGGGCAGCTAAAAATATATAGGTAATGTTTGAATAAATGCAAATTGTTTATTAGCATTGGTTTGCTTTTTGATTAAAATATCCATTCAATAACACAATTTTTGGTAAAATGGATACAAATTTCAGCTCATAATTACAGATAGAATTGAAATACATCTCCTTATTTTTCTGTAGCTCAGGAAATGCCTTTTAAACTCTATTCTACCAGGGTGGTAGATACACTATCTCACTTGAAATTTGGTTCTTTCCTTTTCCAGGGATTGTTTTTAATTCATACAGAACTGAGATTGTGGGATCACCCCTCTGGACATCACTGTCATTTGTCTACCTGGCACCCACAGACATGTACACATTTCCTAACATCTAAATTCCTTAGATACAGTGGCTTTCTCCACAAGTCCTGCATCAGGATCAAGCAGAGGTATATTATTATGTTTCTTGCGTGTTGTTGCTGGTGACAGAAATGTTCTGACAGGCCATCTGAGGCCTCCTTTGCCAAGACTTCTATAGTAAACAGGGCCCCTCTCGCTGGGATCCACCAATATCTTTAATGTTATGATCCTCCATTCAATCCACATCACCCTCAGTCTAGTAAAAACTTTTCTTGTCTCACAACAGGGAGACAAGAAAACCTCAGCATATTGACATTTTTGGCCAGTTAACTGCTTCATTGTGGAGGACTGTCTTGTGTATTGTAGAATATTTAGCAGTATTCCTAACCTCTATCCAACAGATACCAGTAGCATAACCCTCCCCAAGTCATGACTATGCTTTTGGACTTTGCCAAATGTTCCTTGGGAAGCAAAATCACCACAGTTGATAACTATTATTCTAGAAGAAACTGCCTTTTAAGTGTCTCTCTTTCAAATATTTTGTCTAAGTTCTAAATCCTTGCAATGCCCTATGGATTCATCCTATCAGGTACTGGGACAAGAGGAGCAATATATGAAATGAGGAAAAAATGGTGTTTTAAAAAAAAATCCAGGAGCTGGCTGGTTGGCTCAGTTGGTTAGAGCATAGTCTTGGAACACCAAGGTCAAGGGTTTGGATCCCCACACTGGCTATCTGCTAATAAATAAAATGAGAGTTAAAAAAAATCCTTCCATATTAGTACCACTTCATTTGGATGTATAATAATTTCTTCTTGCTAAGTAAATTAAAAACAGAACTTGCATGAAAACTCTACAAGAAAAAACAAAAAATGAAATATTTAAAAATGAAATCATATGATTCCTAAGAATTTTCTTCCAAATAGTGGTAATGAACAGATGGTGGGACTATAGATAACTACTGGGTTTCTGGTATATTGATTCTTTATAGTATTCTATACACTATTATGTATGGCTGAAATAGTCTATAATTAAAAAGATTATTTATAAAAATAGCCAGCATCATCCTTATACCAAAACCAGGCAAAGATACAACCAAAAAAAGAAAGCTACAGGCCAATATCCTTGAAGAACATGGACGCAAAAAGCCTTAACAAAATATTAGCAAACGGAATACAGCAACACATCAAAACAATTATACACCATGATCAAGTGGGATTTATCCTAGGAATGCAAGGACAAAAACCATATGATTATCTCAATAGATACAGAAAAAGCATTTGACAAAATTCAACATCACTTCATGATAAAGGCTCCAACAAATTAGGTATACAAAGAAAGTATCTCAACACAATAAAAGCCATATGCAACAAACCCACCATCAATATCATCCTGAATGGGGGAAAGTTTCCAGCTTTTTTCTTAAGAACAAGAACAAGACAAGGATGTCCACTGTCACCACTCCTATTTAACATAGTGTTGGACATACTAGCCAGAGCAGTCAAGCAAAAGAAAGATATAAAGGGAATCCAGATTGGGAAGGATGAAGTCAAACTGTCCCTGTTTGTAGAAGACATGATCCTATATATAGAAAAACCTAAATACTACAAAAAACTCTTAGAGCTGATGACTTCAGTAAAGTTGTAGGATACAAAATCAGCACACAAAAATCAGTAGTGTTTTTATACTCCAACAGCAAACTAGCAGAAAAAGAAATCAAGAAAGCAAACCCATTTACAGTACTCATAAAAAGTCAAATTCCTAGGAATCGATTTAACCAAGGAGGTGAAAGATCTGTCCGGCAAGAACTACAAATCACTGCTGAAAGAAATTAAAGAGGACACAAAAAGATGGAAAGACATTCTGTGATCTTGGATTTGAAGAATTAACATGGTGGAAATGTCCATACTACCCAAAGTGATCTACAGATTCAATGCAATCTCTATCAAAATACTAATGACGTTCTTCAAAAAAATAGAAAAAACAATCATAACATTCATATGAAACAACCAAAGTCCACAAATAGCCAAAGCAATCCTGAGCAAAAATAACTAAATAAATAAAGCCAGAGGCATTATACTACCTGACTTCAAATTATACTGCAAAACTACGGTTACCAAAACAACATGGTCCTCACATAAACACAGATACTCAGACCAATGGAACAGAATAGAGAACCCAGAAATCAATCCACATGCTTACAGCCAACTGATCTTTGACAAAGGCAACAAGAACATACATTGGGGAAAAGACTGCCTCTCCCATAAGTGGTGCTGGGAAAACTGGACACCCAAATTTAGAAAAATGAAATTAGACCCATATCTTGCCATATGCCAAAATCAATTTGAAATGGATTAAAGACTTAAATGTAAGACCCGAAACTATAAAATTCCTAAAAGAAAACGTAGGGGAAACACTTCAGGAAGTATGACTGGGCAAAGACTTTATAACTAAGACCTCAAAATCACAGGCAACAAAAGACAAATGGGATTATGTCATAGTAAAAAGCTTCTGTACAACAAAAGAAACAGCAGAGTGAAAAGACAACCCACATAATGGGAGAAAATATTTGCAAACTGTGCATCTGATAAGGGATTAATATACAGAATACATGAAGAATTCAAACAACTTAATAAAAAACAAGTAACCCAATTTTAAAAATGGGCAAAGGAACTGAATAGGCATTTCTCAAAGGAAGACATACAAATGACCAACAGACACATGAAAAAAATGCTCAACATCACTAAACGTCAGGGAAATGAAAATCAAAACCACATTGAGATATTGCCCAGTTAGACTGACTATTATCAGAAAGAGAGAGAATTACGAACAATGGCAAAGATATGGAGAAACGGAAACCCTCCTACACTGTTGGTGGAACTGTAAATTGGTACAGCCATTATGGAAAACCATAATCCTCAAATAACTATAAATAGAATTGCCATTCAATCCAGCAATCCCTGCTGGATATTTACCCAAAGGAATGGAAATCATCATGTCGAAGGGATACCTGAACTCCAATGTTTATCACAGCTCTATTCACAATAGCCAAGAGTTGGAACCAACATAATGTCCATTGATGGATGAGTGGATAAGGAAAATATGGTTTATGAACTCAATGGAATACTACTCTGCCATAAAAATGAGTGAAATTCTGCCATTCATAGCAACAGGGATGAATGTAGAGAAAATTATGTTGAATGAAATAAGCCAAGCACATAAAGAGAAATACTGCATGCCCTCATTCATAAGTTAGACCTAAGAAAAGAAAGAAAGAAAGACACAACAATCACAGTAATTTGTTGAACTTTCAAAAAGAGAGAAGAACTGAGGCCACCAGAGCTGAAAAGGGAGAAGGAGAGAGGAGGTTAGTGAGAAATTGGTGAAGGGCCACAAAAAATGATTATATTGTGTAATGTTGAATATATTAATTATCCTGAGCATCACATATTGCACACAGGTTTTGATATTCAACGCTGTAGCCCACAGGTATGTTTAATCAATTATGTTTCAATATGTATATTTAAAAAAACAAAACTCCTTAAAACTATCATATTGCTTTTCTAATTACCATTTATAAGTTGGTGTATATTAATAAAATATCCTCAGTATTGACAGGTAAATAATCATAAAGTATGCAATCCTTTCTTTTTTAATTGAGTAGTTTAAAAATTAAGTCATTATAAAACATTTCATAAATTTTAAACAGCATAAAAATAATCTAATAAATAGATGCATATCTACCATCCTCTTTGGGAGCTAATATATTATCACTACTGGAAGCCCCTATGAACACTTCCTGATCACATTCCAGGTAATTCCACTAATTTAAATTTGATAATGATGTACACAATCACATCGAAGTTCTCACTCCTGAGCAACCATAGTGACCTGTATATAACTACCCCAGTATGAACATTTTGAATCTGGCTACTGGCAGTAGAAATTTCCAAACTCAAAAATACTATGAGAGATATAGGATAGTTAGCATTGATTTATCATAAGTGAAAAATCTGTTAATACTCTGATAAAACAGAGAATAACTCAACATAACCATTCAAAACAGCTAGATGTTTCCTTGAGGTATGAGTCAATCTCAGTCCCATTCTCCAGATCTTGTTTACAAACTCTTCACATTGTTCCAGCTGCCTAAAGGAAGGGGAAAACATCTTAGGCTGCAAGCTATGGGTCACAAAGTCTTCAATTGTCCCTGTACTTTTCTCCTTTCCCATTGTTTTCCCATAGTATCAGACACTTTGTTCTTTGTGGTAGGATGTAGAAAGTCCTTCACATTGTGGCTTTAATCAAAGCTCCTGCTAATGTGAAAAATGTGATATTGCATAATAATCACTACTAATAGTTAATACCATAAGTATTTTATAAGACAAGAAATGTTATCAAGAAATAATTAGGTTTTTTATCTTCCATAAGTAAAGTGATACAATTTTGGGGGAACAAAAATACATGGATTTGCAATAGTGTAACCCATAAAGTATAGGGCATGAAGAGATCAAATAGTAACAACCCTAAATGCTGCTTTGAGGGGGTGTTTAATGGTACCCAAGGAAAGAATGTGACTTGAAATGAGAATGTGTTTCCAACTCGTCCTCTAAGTAGGAACTGACACTTCTTGCTAACACTTCTTATATTGTCACGATACTAAGAATTCTTGTGATGGCAGAGCCCCACTCCTCCAGAGATAAAACAGACAGCTTGAGTTAGAGAAACAGAGAATTAATTATAAAATCACACAACTATTTTCCATGATAGTAAGTACTGTGTAATATTTTGCAGTTTATATTGAAGGGAAGCAAAACTTTCTAAAGATATGGGATAATAAAGACTCAATAATTAAAGTTTGATCTTTTAATAAGTGTATAACTATAAAAAAGAATTATAATAGATTAATAATATGGGCTCTGAAGAATAAAATTGACATTTCTGCAAAGTGTGGGACAGAAGCAGCCTGGAACATTCAGAAAAGGGTCAGGACCACCATAGATGCCACTTTCCTCAGATACTCTGGTAAAGGGGTAGCACTATCTTCAGTGAGGGAGAGGAATTAGAACTATATAACAATTCATTGTATGCTTGAGAGTTGTTTCATTGCAAATAGATATGACAAAAACAGGCACATGTTTCTTCCTTCTTTCAACTATGGATAGAGATAGAGTACTTCAGGGTCGTTATGCTGGCTGGAGGAGAGAGGTTTTGCCTCCTCCTTTTCATTAAAAAGTACAGAAAAAGTAATTTCATCAGAATGTACATCCAAGAGAAGCCAATTGAAATTCAAAAGCTGAAGGAAGGGATTGATAAAAGAACTGAGAAGAGAGTTGAGTAGCCAAGGATAACATATTTTTGTAAAGTTCTAGGGATTGACAGAGAGGAAAAACTTGAGGGGAGGGAAGTATTAGGGGGATTTTAGGGAGATAGCTGAATGAAGTACGTTTTTAGAAGTTTTGCTCTGACCCAAACCATGTGATTCTTCTCTGTGACACTGTAGACAGACTCTGGTAGGTACTAACATTACTCTCCAGCTGAAATCATATCAGCTCAGAGGTGACACTCGAAGGTTTGGGCATTGTCCTTCAGGATGTGGTATGTACATTCAAACAACGGTCATTATTAGTGCTAGAATACATATAGGATCTGATAAATAAGGTATAGAAGTCGTACTGAACTCTCTAACCACCATGCCCAGCAACCCATTTGCAGATTTTCTGCTTCTAGAACTCACACTGCTCAGCTCTGGTAACGCAAAGGTTTTGGTTCCAAGGAGAAGATCATTGGTAGCAGTGCACACAGAAAGTGTCTCACTGAACCTAAACCCACAACTGCCACTCAGCCACTTGGGGCTCCTCAGGCTTGTGGACCAGCAGTTAAAGAAAGGAGTCATGATACTGGTTGATATAAATTGCCCCTGATAATCATGAGGAGTTAAGATCACTGGCACTTACGGGGACTTGTGTTGTTCCCATGCCATGGGAAAATGGTAAATGAGCAATTTCAGCAACTATGGCCACACAAGGGCAAGACAGCCCAAAGCTCAAACTCCTCAGGGCTGAAAGTCTAGGTTACCCCACCAGGTAAGCAAATGAAGTCAACTCAATTACTAACCAAAAGATAATAAAAATCTAGAGTGGATATGAAGGAGGAGATGATGAATATTGATGGTCTAGCGGCCAGTTGTAGTAATGGCTAGTGTAGCTTGTTTCATTAAAACTCAGTGCCCCCCAAAAATCTCAACATGGAACTCCAGTGCATATGAGTAGTGCAAGGGGTAGACTACTCCAAACTCACCTCTGATTTCAGTCACAGCTGTAGTGAAGAGGTCCACACAACCTCAGATTCAGCTTGCACTGGTAGCTGGCCACCTTGACAGCAGGTGTCTGTGCATTCTGCCTCAGAGCCTTCCTCAAGGGAGTGGGAGTCTGCTTGACTAGTACGTAAGAAGAGGCACAAGTAGGAAGTGGGAGTTAATACCCCTAGGTAAAATCCTCAACCGCGGGGCTGGGAGAACTGATGGTTACAGACTCCAGACTCTAGGCCTTTGAGGCAGACAATTGGATTCTGGGAGGCATTCTCTACACTCCTTAGAAGTCCCAGGGAAATAGAGACCATGTTGCCTATGGCAGCAACTCAGTGAGACGAACTTTCTTATACTGGCTTACCAATCCTGTCTATTCCCTGTTCCAACTTTTCCAGTCCCTCACTTTGGTGTCCTGAATCCCCTCACGTATCAACCATGTCACTGTCATACGTTCTGATTTTAGGAGAGTGAAATTATGGTAATTCTTTAAAAAAAAAAAAAAGCAAAAACCTTCTACCTACAGAAACACATTTCTTTCTGTGTGTTTTATAGAGTGTACAAGTATTTATTGCTCCATGTTGCAATTGCCCTCTTTAAAGTTCTTTAGTTTACGTTTCTTTGGTTCTCTGTTGTCTTCTGTTTGGAAGTAGCTGGTTACCCCAAAATGCAGATTTTAGTTTACTCTCAGTATAGTGATAGTACAGTCCCCAATGCTCTGTCCCTCACTTCCCTTAGTTTTATGTTGTGGTAAACAAAGTTAAGACACCACCACAATTCTGGGATATGTTTAACACTTGCTCAAGAGGTTACAGCTTTTTAATTTTTTCCCCAAGTGTCCTAATTCCCTCAGAGAGCCTGTGGTTAGTTGTGTTTGGAGGTATTTGGCTATGAATTTAAACATATAAGTGCAATCTGCCTTTTGAAAACACCAGACAGTGAGTCAGAGGCTCTTGATTCCTTTTCATGATTCTGCTCATTACGTTGATAAAACTTCTACCCTCTCTAAGCAGTTTCTGCATCTGTAATGGAGCCACCCAGCACTTTTCTGTATCCTGGATTAGAGGAAAAGAATTAATAGTGCTGGGAGCCTCTTAGATATTTAATCAGGAATGGGCTTAATTCCCTTACATTTTCTTGTGTTTATAATCTAAAGTACACCTATTCACTGTCATATTTTGACGTGATTAGAAATATGCTTTAACTACAAAAGAAGACAGAATGATCTTTGGTACTTTTATTTAATAATTAAGTTCTGATACAGGTAGATTAAACTACTCCCAAGTGAGGGAAACAAAATCATTTCTTAAAATACTGAGTGGCAAGTTAACTCTATACATCTCTTTCTGAACCTCATTCTGGCCAGGTTAATACTATTTTGCCTTCAATTTTTTAAGGGTGCATTTCTTCCAATGAAACAATGTATGAATCCACAGGACACTGCCAGGGAAAAAAGATGGCATTTACTATTACACTGTTAGAACACAAGCATAAACCTCTCCTACACTAAAGCTGTGTATGAGAACATAGGTTGGGAGAGAGGGAAGGGGTATGGATCAAAGGATTTGTACGTGGTTGCAAAGCTCATCTCTTGTTTTACTTTATGGCGTGGGAGTGTGTGTATGTGTATGTGCCTATGTATGTGTGTTATTAGGGTGTTGCTAAAAAGTGGTCTGAAATAATAATATAACTTCATTTATTATCCTATTGGAAATAGTATGTAGTCCTGAAAATTCTCTTTAAACTTCTTTGATAAAGCTTTGGTGTTGGGGTGCTCTCTCGGTCAGCCAGGCCCGGGCTCCGGATTTCCCTGGCGGTGGCCAACGAGTGATCCCTGGCAGACTCCCTATCCCCCCCAGGCAGGACCAGATAAGTTGCCCTCTGCAGTGTAAGCAGAAGAAGGATCCCCAAAGGTGGGTGAGTGCACCGCCCACCTATTCAGCCCGCAAAGGAACACTCAGACTCGGCGGGGGTTCCATCAAGCAGTTCCGTTTATTGTCTTTTAAGCACATGTATTTATATCTAAGCAAGCGGGGATTTCCATACTGAGAGCCAATCACTGGAAAGGTCTCATGTGCATGCGCCTTACTTTCCTATGCTTAGCCTACTGATCATGCACTGATCACAAGCACGGAAAAGCACAACTACCAATAAAAATTTTTGCAGAACTGAAAGTGACACTCCCCCTTTGCTTCCTCTAGGCTCCATCTTGTGTGGACCATGCGGGTGGGGAACTTAAACGACCGCCATTTGGTGTGGCCTCCTTTCACCCTAGCAATTGCTATAGCAAGTGGAGCAGTTGCAGCCCAACACTTTGGCTTGTTCATTTGTGTTTTAGGATTAAGTAGTATAACCAAATCAATGGCTTATTTCATCTACAGCACTGAGATAAAGTGGAGATGGGGCATGAGGGGTGGGAGGAGTAATTTTTATTTGGAAGGTGAGATGGAAACTCTGGATGGCAGGCTGTGGCCTTTTAGAGAGCAGTGACAAAGCTCTAAATGCCAGAGATGTAGGGATGAGGGTGAGGCAAAAAGGCTTGGGAAGGAGGGTGGAAGGTGACAAAAAGAAAAATTGACAATTGTTCATTTTGCAATTTTGCCTGGTGAACTCTTATAAGAATATGTCCAGGTTAGTATGATGATGACAAAACTCCCCCCTACAATTCATCCCAGTTTTCCCAGTCAAGTCTGGTCTCCAACTAGAAAGAGAGAGAAAGGGTAATTAGTAATTAGTAATATGCTAATTACTCTGATTCGATCATTGCACATTGTACATATGTACCCATATATCATGATGTACCCTATAAATATGTACAATTATTTTGTGTCAATTAAGAAAAAATAAATTTAATAAAATGGAAAAAAATACAATTCAGTGGTCCTTAGACTTGAGGATTTTGTATTAAGGAAAAAAAAAACTTTCTTTTTAAAGGGAGGTTAATTAAAAGGTACTAGAAAAGAAAAAGTCTCTATATTATTACACACATGCACACACACACACAGGAGTGCTTCAGCTTATTTTCCCCCTCTCTCTTATTCTTAATTACCAGTATTTTTGAAACACTAGGATTTATATCTATCAGTACTTATATTTTACAGTTATTATGCAATATGTCAAGGAATGCACAGAAGAAATTGATGATTCAGAATAAAAGAAATGAGATCATTAGGTCAAGGTTCCCTGCAGGAGAGAATTAGTTCTGACGAGGATTTAGAAATAAAGATAGAATGCTATATAAGTTATTTCCTAAACTGATAAGTACCTACATTTAAAGTTAAAATGAAAATTTAATGAGCAATTCTTATCAATTTAACTCCCCAATGTCTTTTGAATGCAAGCTGACCACTCCAGCTCCATTGTCTCTCTCTGCATATCTGTTGCCTGAAATATTATTATAGGCCACCTGAAAAGTCATCCTCAAGTCTTCTCTTTCTCACATGCTCCACATCCAATCCAACAGGAAATCTTGCTGGCTCTATCTTTGAGATGTAACCACTTGCACTCAGACCCCCCTGGTCTGAGTCTCCATCTTCAGTTACTTGAATGATTGCAGTAGCCTCTTAACTGATATCCTTAAGCTCACCTATGTCTATTCTTGACACACTTGTCAGTTGGATCCTTTCAAAATATGTTAGACTAGGACAATATTCAAAATCCACCACTGGCTCCCATCTCACTTAGAGTTAATATCAGAGATGAGTCACAAGGCCTTGGATGCTGTGACTCCCTGTAACAGCACTTTCAACAGTGTTTTCCCCCTTGTATTAGTCCATTTATGTTGTTTATAAAAAAATATTTGGAAGTGGTTAATTTATAAATAAAAGAAAATTCATTGCTTACAGTTTTGGAGGCTGGGAAGTTCAAAGTCCAGGGAACACATCTGGTGAAGGCCTTGGGGGTGGTGACAGTAACCCAGGGGTCTCACATGGGAGAAATGGCAGAGCAGAGAGAGTTCCTCATGCACTCTCCTTTTAAAGTCCTCAGAACCATGCCTATGACCACCATTAAACCATCACCTTAATCACCTCTTCATCATAATAGGATCTCCCACCCTCAGCAGTCACAGTGGGGATTAAGCTTCAATGAGGTGGGGTGGGAAGGGGAACATCTAATCCACAGCACCCGTTGTTCGCTCTCCAGCCTCCCTGGGCTCCTGACTGCTCCTTAAACCCACAGCAGCCGTGCTTTCATTTCAGGACTATTTACTCTGCCTAGAATTCTCTTGCACCAGATATCCACTTAGCTAAAGCCCTCAGTTCTTGAGATCTTTGCTCACGTCTCCCCTTCTTCATGAGAACTATTGCTTCGAGCTGGCTCCTGTGTCTTTGATATATCCCTCTCAGGTTTTGAGCACTGCCTTACTTTTTGGCATAAAAAGCTCTTCCAGGCTCATCTCATACTTTCCCTTCAGTTTCCCTCAAGTCTTCATCAAAGAGTCATTTACCTGCATAATTCAGTGTGTGGATATTGTTGGCCACAAGGGATGATATGGGAAAGGGGAGCATGAAGTGCTTAGCTCCTCTACTGACACCTGCTCAAGGCAGCAGTTCCCTGACACAAAGGGTCATAATCTAGAGTCCCAGGCAACTGCAATGCTTACATACACTCTTTTAGGGATCCATATCCTGTATTCCATTTGTTCTGGTAAATGTTCTATTGAATGAATTAAAAAATAAGTGCATGCATGTGTGTCCTCTTAACATCGTGTGGTCTCCTGATTTTCTGGATTATATACTTTCATATCTGAAGCCACAGTTTTGAGTATAGTTTACAGCACGTATGAGGTGTTCAATAAATATTTGATCAGGGAAAGAAAGGAATCTTTCTTATCAACTTAATCAATAATTCAGATAAAAATATTGAGGAATATAGTATGCATAAAGCCTGTAGCCAGTGCACAGCAAATAGCAGGCATGTTGCAAGAGTAACCAAAGTAAAAGCTGAAGACCTTTCTGCAATCTGCTGGTTCTGAGATATGTAAATAGTAGAAAGACTTTTTTTCATTTACTACATTTTTTGACATTCTCACTGACAACATAACAAAGCGGTAAAACAAAATTATGGAAAAGCATATTTGATGTTATTTCTGTTCAATCTCAAGTTTTGACCAGTTTTAATATATTTATAATATTTAATATTTTTATAATAGCTTTACTATTTTTATAATATAATGCTAAATTGAGTTTTCTTTTTTGATTCAGTACAAAGTAAGAGATATGAAATTATGATTAAGTATTAAACAAAAACCACAGCACCAGCTGTTGAGTCCTGAGCAGAAAGTGTAAAATCTGGGAATTGTGCTGACAGTGAATCCATGATCGCCAAATCATTGGCATAGCTTTATAAAAACTAAGAGTGCTATAGGCAAGTTTTGGAAAATAGCTATACTTCTTACTCAAAGAATGAATCAAAGTTAAGGACTGTAATTAACTGTGATTGGAAGCAAAGGGATGGAATAGTGGAGGAGCACATAGGATTGTATAATATTGGTGAAAGTCTAGTTCTCATGTTCATCATGTACATTTGTGCACGGTTTTTTTTATGCTTTTTATTATGCTCTGTTCTTTACGTCTTTGGTAACTGTTTCTTTTGTATATATCAATTATCACAGAATAAAATAGCACATATTCAAACATTTTGGAAACTACTTATCAAGCTCTTGGTTTTCTCTTTTGTTAAACGGGGATGATAATAGCACTTATAAAATTGCTGTTAAAATTAGATGGGATAATATATAGAAATATGCAGCAGAGGGCCCAGTGTTTATGTATATCATTAATCAAGTATACAGGTAGGCAGATATGTATATAATTAACCACTTTTGCTAGTCTTTGTTCCAATTTTTAGTTTGTAAAGTGTAATTTAGCTTTTGGTAAGTTTCAAAGAGAATCAGGTATAAATATTGTATTTGAATCCACCTTGAAATGTTTCAGGCATAAAACTACATTCTTTTTTGTTTTTATTGAAACATAATTGATTATAGATATTTGTGGGGTACAGAGTTGAACATCAGTACCTGTGTACAATATGTGGTGATTAAATCAGGTTAATTAGCATATTCATTATTACAAAATGTAATCATTCTTTGTATCCCTTAACCAATTTCTCGCTAACCTCCCTTCTCCCTTTCCCACCTCTAGTAACCACAGATATGTTCTCGCCTGAAAGTTCAACTGAAACTACATTCTTGATGAACGTTGCTGTGTTTTAATAACACATTTAGCTTGGAAAATAAGCATTTTAAATCATTTTCTTAAATGCAGGGAGAACATTAAACATGTGCTGTCCACTTTAGTATTACGAAAGATATCTAAAGCCTCAGTCTTGATGGCTGGCTTTAAAAACTCTTGCCATGAATCAATAGGTGAATCTTAATTTTTGTTAAACAATAAGCTGGGAATTCTGAGCATAAGGTGAGTCACACTTGATTATGAATTGTGATTTATCTACACGGCACTTAGAGTGTCTAATTTTACCTTCTTATTTATTAGATACAGGAGAGACTTCTGTAGATTACTAAGTTCTAAAATTTTCTTATTTTTGCTTCTTTTTCCTGAGATAAAAGTCAAATATGTTGTAGAATATGCACAGTCAAATCAAGCCTCTCTCATTTACTTTTAGAAGTCTATGGACTCACTCAAAAAACATAATTTTCTATATTTTTGGCTTAAATATATATGCAGACCCTACTAAATTCCAGGCTGCACTGCTCCAAACAAAGCTGGACTGTCCATCACTTCTGACCACCTCTCCATCTGCAAAAACAAACAAGCAGACTTGGGAGATATCAAGCCATTTAGAGCTGGTATTTGCATCTCAATTCAACTGAGAAATATCAGCAGGGGTATGTCTGGATCTTTCCACTGAAGATTAAATTATTTTTATTGGTCCATTGCATTGTCAGTGAAAACAATGACAATAATAAAAAGTAGCAGTAAGTCCCTACCATGTGCCAGGCACAATGTTCAAAATTTTGCACGCTATCTCATTTAATCCTCAAAACACCCAGGAAGTATGATTATCTTGAAGTGTCTTGTCCAGGCTACACCTCTATTAGGTTGAACTAAAATACCAACCTTCTGTATTAATCTTTTACTGTTTATTCAAATATTGTCTATCAGTTACAATCAATTGCCAGGTATTTCCTCTAGCACTGTATTACTCAGCCTGGAAAGAATTTTTCATTGTCGTGAAAGAAATTTGTGAGGCTCCATCTGAAGACTTTAAGGATTCTGAGATAAGAAGAAGAATTAATAAATTAGTCATGATCTTCTGAGACCTTTCATCTGAGGCTTTCCTGACAGGATCTTACATGATTTATAATCTATAGTTTTTCTTTGAATTTCAGAATAAAGAGGGCAGAGTTATGAAACTGTTTCACAAGTACTCAGGTAAAGTCAAAAACTAAATAATTACTAATATGGAAGAGGGAAAGGGTAAAGGTTACAGATTTTCTTCAATGAAGCCAGCATATTATTAGGCCATGTACTAATTGAAGTATTGAACGTCAATAGGATGAGTAATTTACCACTTTTATTGAGACTAGCCTTGAAGAAAGCTGTCTATACATTTAACAGCTTTCTCACCCATTTCAAACATATGAGGATCGCTTTTTTTTCTTCTTTTAGCCAAATGGATGACTGATTATTAAGTAGGCTGCCTACACATTGGATTATCATTAGCTTGGATTTTGCTGTCTGATTTACTTTCCATGAGTGCAAACTCATGAAAAATGTGGATTTGGGGCCATCTTGTGACAGACTTAGAAAAGTCCTGGAGACCAAACGAAGTTTGGCTTTTATTCTTAGATCATGTTACTTTTTAGCAAATATATTTTGCAAAAGGGTATTCTATGGTAATGGCTGACGTTTACTAATAAAATGATGACTGACGTTATCACAATAAAGTCAGTTACACATATTGACTTGTTACTCTGTGTCAGCCACTGCAATAAACCATCTATATACATTAACTATACATTGCATTATTTAATGCTCACAACAATCCTAGGAAGTTCCATCATATCTCCATTTTACAGATGAAGCAACTAAAGCTTAGATAGGATAAGTAATTGTCCAAATTCATGCAGAAAGCAAGTGGGATCTGAAGAAGCCTCCGAATATTCAGTAGAAAATGAGAAAAAAAGTTGTTCTGTATGAAAGTACAAAAATTACATAAAAATATTAACAAGTATATCAATATATATACCATTTAGTAAAATTTTAAAGCTTCAAATTGCATCTTTTTAGCAAATTCTGGATTGAAGACTCTGTTTTAATAAAAGGACAAAATTACTGAAAAACCTGGAGAAAATCATAGAACTGATAACATTATGAATAAACTGAACAGTGAAGAAATTAAAAGTCACAAATTTATTACATTCCCCATATACCAGCACCCTTGTGATCTTATTCTTGACCTTTTCTGTGTTTGTGTGTGAAAACAAAGGAGCAGATATTATCCAGTTAAAATCAACACTGGAATCTTCCTTGAATTACGTGTTCTCTATTGTTCCTTCAAGGATCTCAGACAACATCTTCAAAAGTAAAATCATGACTTTTCCCCTGTGCTGTCTTCTGTATTCCTATCTCCACTGATGGCACCTTGTGGTAGATGGGGAGTTCGACTGCCCAGATTAACATTGCTCCCAAGGAAGAACTTGCTGTTTCAGCTGCTGAGAACTGTCTCACCCAAGGTCGTGCTCTTCCTGGGACAGGTTTCCTCCAGTTACCCAGTAAGTGTATAAAGGGTAGTAATTTGAGCTCTAGGACGGACAGAAGTATTTGTTCTGAAGCTTGCCATGCTGGGCTGTCTATGTCAGGCTTGCATCACGATTTGACTATTCTCCTCTGCACAATCCCACAACTTGCTGCAGGTTTTCATCCCAAATAAATATCTTGAACTCCAATCTCTCAGAATCTGCTTCTTGAGAACTCAGTCTGTGACAATACTTTCTTTAATGATCTAAATCCTTTTAAAATGTTTTGAGGTTCGACTCTCTTTTTTTAGCAATACCCTAGCCAGGTTTGTGATATGAAATTGTGATGATACAAGGTGAAAAAAAAAACCAATATAGAGTATTTGCAATGATCACACTCTTTCATGGGATCTGTGAGTGTTTTCCATACAACTTAAAGACTTAGGTTTTTCTTTTTTCTAGCTCTCAAACAAATAACTAGGAATAAAAAGACATTCACCTGAGAAGTTTTAAGCAGGAAGCTAAAAGTAATTTTTTATTAGAGAGAGAGAGACAAAAAGTAATGTGGCAAGTATCCATCAAAGCTTTTGACTTAAAGCTTTCCTAAGTTCTGAGCATCATATTTGGAGTTTTAGAGTTAATTGTATTTACTTAAAATTGATGTCACATGAAATTCCAGGTCTTGGTACATTGCTGTGGTATGAATGTCCTCCCAAGCTCATGTTGGAACTTAATCCCCAATATGGTGCTAGAAGGTGGGGCTTTTAAGAGGTGACTGGGTCCTGAGGACTGTGCCCTCATGAATGGACTGAATAATGGGTTGATGGTTTAATGGGTTGTCATGGATGTGGTTCCGATGGCTTTATAAGGGGAGGAAGTGGGAAGGTTAGCTCTCTTGCTCACGCTATCCTCTCTGTATGCCTGGTGTCACTATACAGAGGCGGAAGGGTCACTCTCTTAACTCATTTATTTGTTCATTCATTTATTTAATAATTATGGAACACTGACTTATTATATGCTAGGCACTAAGTTTGTCATCTCACAACTTGTGGTGATAGAAAAGTCAGAGATTTATTATAAAATGGATTTACAATTGTATTTATCTTTAATTCATAATCTTTTATAACAGATCATAATCTTCTGACTTGTCTTCTGCACGTGCCCAAGGACCTATTAGTTAAAAAGTAGATTAGAATAGGATTATTAAAATTTAGTGAGCCTTGAAGGGTTTGCTAAAATACAGGTTGTTTGATCCTATTCTTGGTAGGTCTGGGTAGGGTCTTGAACTTCCATTTCTAACAAACTCCCATGTAATGTCGCTGCTGCTTCTGATCTACTGACCACCCTGAGTAGCACTGAATTAGAGTGTCTCTCTGAATCTAGGTTGTCATTGTTACATTCTAAATGTCTCCACCATTCAAAACTCTATGGCCTGTCTTGACTGGTACTGACTGGTAGTTTTCTTAGTATCAGAAAATAGTTTTTATGGTGGCCATTAACTTTACTTACGGTGATAGTAATTCATATGCATCTCAATGAGCCTTAGATCTTTGCACGGGAGTAAGGATGGCTCATGGAGAGGGAGCTATCTACACACAGTCCCAACACCTCGACCTGCTGTCCATGGCCACTTTAGTGCCTCTGACCAAGGGCCTCAGGTATGACTTTGTGATCTAGTCCTGTTTGTTTGTTTAATATACCTCTAATGTTGCATCTCTCTTCCTTCTCCCAAATTCATATTGCTAATGCCAAAAATGGGTGTAAGGTGGTCACTCAACATTCTCAATCCATTTAAGTTTCCACAAAACATTTAGTCTCAGCTTTAATCTTTTTCTACTTTCTTTAAGTGAATGTGCTTGACCAAATTCTCCATTTTTTAACCTTTACAGCCTGCAGCAAAAGCTTCCCAGTATTAACAAATAGTTATGTCCTTCTGCTCTTTCACAGATTTTAACATTAACATAGATATCTCTTATCTTCTCCATATTTCCAAAAATCTTTCAATTAGCCCTCAAGAGAAAACACTGCCATAGATTTTTCATAAATCACCTTTTCAGCTTACTGACTGTCAAATACTGTTCTATTTATTCAGGATGCTTCAGTCACATTTCAAAATGTTGTTACCTGATTTCTGGAACCACAACCATTGTCCATTTTTCTTGGTATTTCAAAGCTTCTATCATGGGCATTATCACCCACTCAATTGCAGGTTCTAGCTGCAGAATAACAAATCTTTTTAATGTCTTAAAATAAATTGTTTGTAGGTGCTGATTTATAGATTAGTCCCCAGTGATTCTCCTTCCTATCACCTTGGACAGTTCCCACAAACCCAGAAGGTCTCACTCTTCCATCAAATACATTCTGTGCATACACTTACACACTCTGTTGCCTGTTGCTGGTAGAAAAGTGAAGTTAGAAAGTCACTTTATTATCTCCAAAGCACTTATATAAATTTACATTCACCCTCAGACAACATATGAGTTCCCATTTCCTCACATACCAATGATCACTGTTATCTAATTTACTAATTCTTAGTATTTTATTATGGCTTAATCTGCATTTCTCTGATGGGCAGTGAGTATTCACATCTTCTCACACTCATATTGGCGTACATAAATTTTCCTTTTCTGTAAATCACCTATATGTGTTCTTTCCTATTTTCTAATGAATTGTTTTTTCTAATTGCTTTGAAGCAAATAGTTCACTTATTATGCTGAAAAGTAATTATGAAAAAATAAATTTTTTATTATATTTAAAATTAATCTGTTGGAAACACATTTTAGATGTGCTCAAATTATCTGAATTTTGCCATGTCTTAGTGGAAAAACTTTTCAATTTGTTTTACCTCTGTGAAGAACTCCTAGTCTTTCTCTTATAACACCAGTGTACTCTTATCAATTCTGATATACCTTGATATATACATATATTCCATATATCTGTATATCTATAGACATAAGAAACCTAAGTTTTAATTCAGCTCTGAAACATTTAGCTGTTCCATAAGTATATTTCTTAACTTCTCTGTGCCTTGGTTTCTTCATCTGTTAAATGTAGATATACTACTACTACTTCTTTGAGTTATTGAAGATAAATATGTAAATAAGACATACCTTTGGACACATAGTAAGAGCTATATAATTAATACCTGTTTTTAACCTTCTAAACAATAATTTTAAAATACAACATTGTTTAAAGCTTTTACAACAAAGTTTTAAATGCACAATTAAACTGTATAACCAATAAACAACAATTTCTCACAGTCTGGAGGCTGGGGAGTCCAAGATCTAGGCACCAGTAGATTCAGTGTCTGGCAAGGGCCCATTTTCTGGTTCACAGGTAACCCCTTTTCTCTGTGTCTTCACATGGTGGAAAGGGGTGAACAAGCTTTCTTGAGCCTATTTTATAACTGGTACTAATGTCATTCCTGACGGCTCCATCCTTACCACCGGTTTATCTGTGTCAAAGTTTTTGCATGCCCTACTGTCATGCAATCAGGGTTCAAGATGGTCAAGTCAAACTGAAAGTAACAAACAAGTCCTCATTCACTTGCTGTCACAGTGCAAACTGTGGCAAAAAGGTGCATGTTCCAAAGTGTTCCATTTTGTCACCATGGAATGGCCTCAGTTGAGAGTCAGGTAGATGCACTGCAGATGGGGAAAAGGTGGTCATCTTATTGCTAAGAAGCCCCCTCATACAAAAGCCTCCTACTTTTTTATGGACCCATGAGCTGCTAGGCATGAAAAGGTCCTGAGTCAAAATGGAAAAAAGAGCCTTGGCCAAGGTCCCTGATAAGAAGACCCCTGAATGGAAGTGCTTAGGCCAGTAATGAAGATACACACTTGAGCATGACTGATGGCGAAGGGGGGTGAAAGGGGGTGGTTAAGTCCTTGGCAGCAACTCCCTCCAGAAAACTACAATGCACTAGCCGTGTGCATCAGATCTGGCATGGGGAGGGCAGCTTAATTTCTACCATGCAACTCACTTAGGCCAGTACCCTATCTGGGGGAAAGTGTATGATAATGAGACCCTCTACCAAGGCTAAGAATCTGCCCTCAGTGGGCAGCATGGTTAGCTTTGGATGGAGTATACAATCAAAACAAAAAAGAGTCAGATCTAAAGAAAAGGCCATCTGTTTGAAGCCCATTTTTCAGTAGAAGTAACCACATGGTCATTTTTTTAAACCTTGGTTAACCACAACTGAAATCTGATGAAGCTGTCCTGAAATAGACAGCAGCAAGCAGCAGCAATGGAGACAACAAATTCTTCAAGTGCTATGGATCCAAGATCATCAGAGTTTCTAACACACCCAACATCCTGGCTACTCCAAACCTTATAATGTCTACATTATACCTTATAATCTGTACAACGTAATTTAGTCCAGGTGTCCTGAAGGTAATGTGATAATAGCATGCTATCTGGAACTAAACACCCTGACTGGACTCAGTGTTTATCTTTATCCTTCATTTGAGCATCTGCATAGCTTTACCACCCTGTTACTACTCAGATAGACTCAGCAAATTATTAAACTTCTTTGAGCCTCAATCTGCTTATTGACAAAATAGGGTTGTCATCTACTTCATGGCATTACTGTGAAGGGTTAGGGAACAACTAAACCATATGACACAAACTAGATACACAATAAAAGCTAGAAAATTTACCCTCAGGATCATATACTTGGAGCATTTACTTTGCTTCAGATATGTAAGTGTTGTTTCCTTGTCTGGCTGATAAGCTCATCAGGATCATTTGCATTTCCTTCCCCTTCCACTGCGAGCCTAGGAAGGCTGAGCCATGCTGAGCAAGTCACTCGTTGATGGATAGTCCGAAGTCAGCTGTAGGAACAAGTGCCTGAACCGTGCAGTGCTTTTTCTCATGCTTGATGACATGAACTTAAGAAGAAAAATTCCAGAACTAAAACTTTTAATTTTAACTAAAAATTCCAGTACTCAAATACATAAATTCGCTATGGAAAGAATTCTATATTTTGAACACGAACATATAAATGTTTCTATAGAAGATTTAAAATCTTATAAGCTAAAATGTGACTGACAAAATAAAAAGATATTTCTAGAAAATTTTACAGTTACAAAGAAGGAAGAAAGGAAAGAAAGAAGGAAGGAAGGAAGGGAGGAGAGAGAAAGAGAAAGAGAGAGACAGAGAGAGAAAACAAAGCTATTTCTAAACTACCAAAATGGTAGAGAAAAAAGGATCTCTTTGAGAACATATGAAATCAATTTCTCTTTGGGAGCATATGAAAACAGACTCTCTTTGGGAGTGATTTTATTAAAAGTTGAATAAATAAAACTTGGTGTTGACAAAACACTTTCATTTAAATAAAATAATGACAATCTATGGTACATAATAAATGATTTTGACCAATGACACTGAACACATTGTTGAGTGAATCTTTACTATTTTGTTTTTCAGCTATAACAGAACTATTAGAGGGGTGTTTCTCTAACACAGGAACCTAATGGTTCAATCCTTAAATGAGTAAAAATGAAAGAGTAAGCACAGTTCTGACAAAGTAAGGAAAAGATGAGCAGCATTTCATACAGAGCAAAAGTTCTCTAACATGATTAAGGGTCTAAAATAAATATAAATGTTCTACCGGCCATAAAATACTTTAACTTTTTTTTTCTTTCTAATTTGTCTGCATTAGCATTCACTTTATCTATATACATATGTACGTTATATATTTGAACTAAATCACATTT
Source organism: Galeopterus variegatus (assembly GCF_000696425.1). Taxonomy (NCBI): domain Eukaryota; kingdom Metazoa; phylum Chordata; class Mammalia; order Dermoptera; family Cynocephalidae; genus Galeopterus; species Galeopterus variegatus. The sequence continues at coordinate 105,216 of NW_007729510.1, read as the reverse complement.
GAAAATAATATCTTTTATGACTATTTAAAAACTAAAAATCTTAAAGCATTTTACATGTCCTTACAATATCTTGTGTGATCGAAGTGGCATATTTTTATCCCACTTTAGAAATATAGGAGACACTGAAGGTTGATTTCTAACCCCCCAGAGTCAAAGCTATTGTCTTAGTTTGGTTTTTCGTAAAAGCACTCAGATACGGATTCAAATGTAAGTTTTTATTTTGGAAGTTATCCCAGAAAACATGAGAGGGCTAGTGGTGAAGGAGAGAAAAGGCAATCAATAAAGTGCTAGTTTTCAAGAAAGTTACTGACGGGATTTAACTAGAGTTTCACTGGAGACCATGTAAAATGCCTGCCTCAACATTACCCCACCCGAGGGGTAGAGAGCTGGGGCACTTGTACATTACTCTAGTGGGTCATTAGTTAAAGGTATTGATGTCCCAGTACTTCCAGCCCATGACCCTGCTGGTTTAGTGGACTCTGGTGGCCAGAGCAAACCCTCAGGAGACGAAACAGTGAGAAGTGAGGTGGTGCAGATGGGGTGATTTGGGTGGGAATACAATATTATTGGCTGTGGGTTCTGAATTTTATTTATTTGAAATTTCATTTGGCTATTTGCTAACAAATTTTTGGCAACCATGGAAGCATTTCTCTTTAATTTTTTATTATTCAGTTTCCCTCATCCTTAACAGTAATTAAAAGCAAAAAACAATGAATTAACAAAAATCACATGCTAAAAAGAGGAAAGAAACTTTTTCATTATATTTTTTTGTTTTGAGAAATTAATACTCTTTGAGGTGTACTGTTCCACTCTGCATTTTCAATTATTAAAAAATCAAAATTGCTATTGCTGCTAAGTTTTCTGTCATTAAAAAAAAAAACCTTTTGGGCCGGCCCGGTGGTGCACTGTGCTAGTGCGCCACTTGGGAAGCGCGGAGGCGCTCCCGCCGAGGGTTCGGATCCCACATACAGACCGGTTCCCGCTCACTGGCTGAGCGAGGCGCGGGGGCAACACCGAGGGTTGCGATCCCGTTGCCGGTCCCCGGTCCGGTACGGGGGCGACACTGAGGGTTGCCATCCATTGCTGGACACGGAAAAAGACAAAAAAAAAAAAAAAACCTTTTAAGTAGCAGGAAAAAAAAATTAGTGAGATTTCAAAAGGTAAAACTCTTAAGCTGACTTTTCTGAATCTTATTAGTTCCACGATAAAAGAAGAATTTTAACTGAGAAAAATCAACTCACCTCCTCAAAACTCTCTGTACATCCTTCTGCATCCACTTTTGCTGTGGGTCCAGACAGAGGTCTCTTTGTGAATGAGCTTCACACTAAAAAGAGAAAGAGATCATTGAAATCAATTATTTATCTAGTTTTAGATATCCCTTTGCCATTGAAATCATGGTCCTTTGGCTCAGTGATAAACTGAAATGATCCCGGCATGATTTCTTCACATTTTTCCGGGAGCTGAAGGTTCCCTACTTACACTGCTAAAGGTCATTGGATCCAAATATCACACTGAAAGGAATTCCCAGGAAACCTGGAGTCAGATTGCTAGGGTTAGCCAACATGCCCCTGGAGTTGCCTCACTCATGATAATCCTCAAAATCCAAATTTACTTATCATTTCAGAAACTTTCTCCTGCTTCCCTAATTACTTTAACTCTTCAAAATGTCAAGTTACTCAGCTCCCCAGACTTGTTTTAGAATCTGCTTATATCAAATGAATAAAACCATCGCTCTGGAATTCAGAAGCAGGGGACACGATAGCTAAAACTAAACAGATGTCAGTACCATGTTAACTTTCAAGGAGATGGAAATTTTCTTGCTGTTCTGTTCACCACTAAACATTGTACATTTGCAGAAGCAAAATAAATAAGTGCTTTTGAGAGCATGATTTCTCGATTTTTCACTGTGTGATCCACTCTGAATCACTCTTAGCTCTTGGATAAAATTGTCATAGAAAGGTGTGATATGTGCCCTCATGACCTGGCATTGAAGAAATGTACTAACACTTGGCACAATGGAAGCAGTGAAAACAGTAAGGGAATGGGGACTGATTTTATCAACAGGTGCACCTCTGCTAGATACTCTCTAAACTCGAATATGGTGGTTTTGAGAACCATGGGAAATGTCTTAATTTTAAGAAAAAGTTGCTGCAAGTACAAGACCCAATTTTAGGCCAGCCCATGACAGTACTTACCTTTTCTTCAAAACGATTCTCACTGACTATTTTGAATAACTTTCTGTATAAAGACTAATGTTTATAGTTTTTAAAATTAATAGTGAATCTCCATATGGCATATTTTCTTCTATTCAATTTTGCAGTGTCCTCTGTGATATTTATAATGCTATTTATAGGAGGTAAACTATGATCTTATCAACAGAAAAATCACCTTCAGAAACAATTAATAGAAACATGACGACTTCACAGAGATGTCTTATATTAAAAAAGAAAAAGACTTTATTACTGAGAAAAGAAAAAAGCAAAACAAAAACCACATGCTAAAAACACACTATTTATTATAGAAAATGATCTCAGGATGGACTAGGGTCCATCAGGAAATGATTATTATCTGACACTTTATTAACAGAATGCTGAATAAAAACATATAGGTTACCTGGCTTAATGTTAATAGGCAATATTAACCAAATTTGGCCCCCAGTGGAATATCATATAAATTATAAATGAATGTAAGTATATATAGGGATATTTATGTCTGTAAATTCAAGTAACTTTTAGACATAAACTACATGTGCTATAAAAGAAGTTCTGAATTTTAGTAACCAAATGTCTATATCAATTCAAATATTATACTTTTATTAGAGGTATAGAGATAGAGCCTAAATAATTCAAAATTCACTGCAAATCAGGGCTGACTCAGGAACAGTAGGCCTAGGGCCCACAATAATTTTAGAGACCCATAAAAATGTTTAAATTTCTTTTAAAATCAGAAGAAATAATGAAGATTTAGAGTCAAATAAAATGTTATTTTCTCTGACAACAGAAGAAGATAAAATTTGGGGGGTCCACAATAATCTCCTAGACTTTGCCTAAAACAAAACAGAAGGTTGAAGTATTTAAAATTATATCAAAAATCACTTTTTAATATTGATGTTATTATAGTAGGAGGATCCCACAAAGGCAAAAGTGTCGAGGGCCCACAAAAGTCATTTTGCAGTCCTGCCAATGTCAAATGAATGCAAATAGAGAAAATTTTTGTTTTCATAAGCAAATCTCAAAGCATTTGGGGTAGCCTTGCTTTCTGAGAATCATAGCTAGAGGGAAAAAGAAAACTATTGATCAGAAAGATGTGCCAACCTTCACATAGTGCTACGGAAAGCATGAAACTTCCCAGAAAGCAATAGAATAACAGCCAGCTTGGAAGTCATATTTACACTGAATTGTTTCTTTCCAGTTTTGTATGTCCCTAGGCGCTGGCATGCTTAGCTGTCTCTGGGGACTTGTGCTTCCTGGAGTGCTCCTGAGTCTTTTCATATTATTACAACACTGTGAAGGGGATGGGGGGGGGGGGACTTCATCCCTGCACTATGTTACTGGAAATTACACGAAATCCAATATATCTTCCTGTACTTTGAAACTTATCCTGATAAAAACAAACACTCCCAGGACTCAACAAATTTTCAGCATGCTTAAATTTTAACCCGATTTAGTGTAATAACTATTTTGTTAAATGCACATACCTCTTAATTTGATTCTTAATTTATTTATATTCCTAATTTTTTTTTTTTTTTTTTTTTTTGTCTTTTTTGTCTTTTTCCATGTCCGGCAACGGATCGCAACCCTCAGTGTTGCCCCCGTACCGGACCGGGGACCGGCAACGGGATTGCAACCCTCGGTGTTGCTCCCGCGCCTCGCTCAGCCAGTGAGCGGGAACCGGTCTGTATGTGGGATCCAAACCCTCGGGCGGGAGCGCCGCCGCGCTTCCCAAGCGGCGCACTATCCAGTGCGCCACCGGGCCGGCCCTATATTCCTAATTTTTATAACATTCATATTTTGAAATAACTTTATACTTATAGAAAACCTAAAAGAATATAAGAAATTTCAGAATACTTTCACCCAGATTTCCTAGTATTTCCTAAGAACAAGAGTATTCTCTTACAAAACCAGAATACAATTATCAAAACTAGAAAATTAATTGTGATAACATACTATTATTTAATCTATAAAGTTTATTCCGATTATAATGATTATTCCAATAATATTCTTTACATAGATGGATGGGTGATTATATGGTTGGATGGATGGATGGATGGGTGGATAGAGAGATGATAGATAGATAGGTAGGTAGGTAGATAGATAGATAGATAGATAGATAGATGATAGATAGATAGATAGACAGATAGACAGAAAGATAGATAAAACTTTTCCAGGATCCAATTCAGGATTACCTATTGCATTTAGACTCCTTTATTCTGGAATGTTCTTCAATTTGAATTTGATGTTTCTTTCTGATTAGATTCATTTTGGCAGCAATATCCCTGGGTGTTGTTGTGTACCTCTCAGTGCACTGTATCAGGATATATCCCTATTCCTGCATACACAAAGAATAGTTTTTTTTAAATTTCACCAGGAAACAGGACATTAAAGTATCAGTTTATGCCCTAGAAAAAAAGAATTGCTGAATACAGTGGGATGAATTGTGTCTTCCCAATCTCATTAAAGCTTAAGCTTTATTGTAACTGTTGAGGGTGAGAAATCCTATTGGTCATGATATGTGGGACCTTGAAGAGGTGATTAGATTGTGAGAACCATGCTCTAATGAATGGATTAATAATGGTGGGCATGGGTGTGGTTCTGAAGGCTTCTAAAGGAGAGCACATGAGTCTCTCTCTGCTCCTGCCTTTCTTATAATGTGATGCTCCGTGTCATCACCAAAGACGATGCTCACCAAATATGTTCCCTAGACTTTGGACTTCTCAGCCTCCAAAGCTGTAATCCATAAATTTTGTCTTCTTACAAATTACCCAGCTCCAGGTATTTTGTTATAAGCAACAGAAACAGACTAATACACTCAATATATTAGTTCGCTAAGGATGCCATAACAAAATACCACAGACTAGGTGGCTTAAACAACAGAAATTTATTTTTCAGAGTTCTGGAGGCTAGAAGTCCAAGAACAAGGTGTAGACAGGTTGGTTTCTTCTGAGGGTTGTCTCCTTAGCTTGCACATAGCTGCCTTCACACTGTGTCCTCACATAGCCTTTTCTGTGCCTGCAAATCCCTGATGTCTCTTTTTCTTCTTATAATGACACCAGTCAAATTGGATTAAGGCCAATTCATATGACATCATTTAACCTTAATTACCTCTTTTGAATCAAAGGCCCTTTCTCCAAATATAGTCACATTCTGAGGTGTACTGTGGGTTTAGACTTCAACATATGAATGGGGGGGGGCACAATTCAGTCCATAACGCCAAATGAAACTACTTTGCTCTATTCCCATGGTTTTTTCATCTTGTTTTATAAAGATAATTTCAGTTTCTGGGTATTATGAGCACTGTTGAAAAGCCCTTACAGGAGTTATGATTAATAAATATTTTATTTTGAGTTAGCACCCTTCCTCTTTTCCTGGGGCTCAATGCAGCCATGAACAGCTGCTCACAGAAGACACACGTATGTATGTGTGTGCATGTGGGGGGGGGAGTTGAAATTTGTATTAATGTGCTCACTAGAGAAGCAGTGAAAATGGTTATTCTATAACTATGAAGTTTCTAATGCTTTTAACCTTTTAATTTATTCTGAATTTAATCATTTGTTCATTTATAATGTTATTTAATAAAACCAGTTTTATTAATAATATAGTAAATTCTTTTTCATCATGTTATGTACCAAGCACTGTGGTAGGTGTTTTAAATACAACATGAATGAGATGTTTCTTTATAGATCTTGCAATCTAGTGAGAACAGGAAAAGGCACGTAAAATGCAACATGTAGTGAGTTATGACACTGATAAGTACAGGGGCCATGAGAACACGTGGACAGGACTTCTCGCCAGTCTTAGGGGAAGTGACTTAGAAACTGGGAACTGAGGTTGAGCATAGAGTTCTTAAGGCAGAAGTGGCGTGGAGAGTAGGAGAGGTGGATTCCTAGAGAGAAAAGAGCACTTACGCCCATGTGCTCTCTCCTTCCGAAGCACAGGGCCTGCTGCAGAGGCTGCTCTACCTAGGGAAGTTGCTACATGAATTTGCAGGCCTCTTCCTTTCTGTTCCTGGACAAAAATGACCCCAAATATTTGAATCTTTGAACACTCACTGAATGAAGCTATTGATCTTAATGTCTAGGTACTTTGGAAAGTATGTGGTATTGCCTTTTTTATTAGCAGTATTGTCATTATGTTGGAGGGAGCAGTACTGAAGCCATGTTGGGACCTAAAGCTGCCTGGGCTGCAGAGTAGGGGAGGATTTTAAAAAGGACAGCTTTTTCCTCTCCACTCTTGCTTCCCATCCCCTGGCTTTCATATCTCGCTTGTTAAGTAGGAAAACAAGGCCGAGAAGCTAATTAGTACTTTGCAAAGCTAACAGTTCTTTCTTTGAGACTTGTAGAGTTTTCAGAAATGGTCAAAGCCAAATGACTGGAAGCTGACCTTGGGCACTAGCCAAGTACACGGGCACAAAGCAAAATCTTGCAGGGTCCTGAGATAACAGCGAAGATGAGAACAGAAAGCAAATGAGGCCTTGGCGAGACCTTGTACCTGGCTCACAGACACGGACCCCTCATAACTCACCTCTCCTGCTCTCCTCCTTTTCACCTCCCACATTCTATTCCCTCAACCCTTCCTTTCAAAATCCCTCAGTAAATGCAAATCTTTGAGATGGGGTTGAAAATTCAACACATCTCCTTCAGCTGAATACATCTGCTTTTCTAACACCAACCATTTGACTCCTGGGTTTTTTTCTTTCCTTTACAAAGGGGCAGGCAGCCGGACCTGAGTCTGGTAATAATTATTATTATTAATGTGATTATGAGTATATGGTTCATTTTTGAAGGACAGAATAAAATGAGCAGCTGCCAAGGCAGTTAATGACTGGGATTTGACCACAATATTCTGTTCCAACACATTCGAATTCTCAACATCCAAGTAACCAGGGCGTCAATTGTCCTGAGTCAGGGGAGCAGGACGGGGGCTGGGCAGGCGCTGGGCAACGCTGGGCAGCCAGTCCTGGGCCTGACATCGCAGGGCAGCCTCTCTCCGAGAAATCAGCCTCTAACGCCGCTGCTTGCCTGCCTCACACACGCCCTTCTAGTCACACCAGCAGCCAAAGCTAAACCAAGGGATGGTCAGGAGGGCACAACCTAGCTGCTGTCCTCCCTCGGCCCCACCTCATGTCCCCTCCCCCCTCCTGCTGTGTATCCACCTGGTGCCATAGCCTGTCACGCCCGCTGCAGTGAGGGCTTCTGTGGGAACCGTGACTCTGTCTCTCGATGGCATCATTCTTACTTCCCATATGCCCCTGAGTGTGTCTCCTTGACAGTGCTCAGATGTCCCCTTTCTCCCTTCCACCCTCCTCCCATGTGTTTCCTTACTCCCTCCCTTCCATCTTCTTCTGAACTTCTCTTACAGTTCCGCACTACAAATGTGATTCAGTTCGGGCGTAGAAAACTACAAGGAATAATTGTCTGACGTCTCACCATCCACGGATTATGGTTGTTAAGGTTCTGATGTACTTCCTTCTGGTGTTGCGTGTCCTGTGTGCTACGAAACTGGGGTTCTACCTTTTGTCCGATTTTACATCCTGCTTATTTCACCTTTTCTGTGTTGCCGGCATTTCCTACTCGCAGTTGGTTCCTCTGCTCCGTGACTGTCATGTCAGTATTTCCACTTCTACTTGCACCTGTGAGTATTCCAGCATGTAACCTTACCTAGTCTTTTTCTTAAAAAACTTCTCAGTGAAGTTCTTCCCCCTTCCTAGCCCTGCTGTGCTGAGCCACGTCCTCCTTTCTCCTTCCACAGAAATATCACCATAGAAATCTCCTGCCCTCAGGCTCTACCCCTCCACCACTCACTCACTTCTCCTGAAAGAACTTCCTAAAATGCAAACCTGACCATGTCTTTCCTGGATTTAACCTTCAGTGTCTACCCCATGCCATGCTCTTCAGGATACAGTTTTCACTCCTGACCCTGATAAGAGTTTTTCTCTGCTTGGCCCCTTTTGGCCTCTCCATACTCCTCTCTGGATCTCTCTGTCCCTCCTCCCACTCTCAGCTTCAATCCTTCAAATATTGGTACCTCTGAGTCATTGTTCATACTATTCCTTCTGTCTGAAATACCCTTCCCCTTTCTTTGCATGACATGACCTATGCATCCTTTAAAATTCAACACAGGCAGCACGCATAGAGAACACTGTAGAAAAATCTGCTGAATGTAGTCTTGCACAATCATTCTGAGTCAGCAGCCAAGAGTTCCTGAGTCTGTGGCCAGCTTCTTTCTCTCAGCATGTCTGATACATGACTCACTAATTGTTGGACGATATCATTTGTTGACATGATTCTGCAAGTGGAATTTCCCAAGGATTTCAGAAATTCCCTTTCAAATCCCTTTCCCCAAGCATTTCTATCTTGAGAGAAAAGAACAGTAAGGCGTTGTTACCCTGAGGATAAATCAGCTATTGCAAACATCTCCTACATGAACTGTGCTTTAAGGAGCTCCAAAGGAGGAAAACAAATGAGACTCAGTTTACAAATTGATGAAGTAAAATTAAACATGCAAATTTTAATGTAGCAAATACGAGAGTGGTTTGGGCAGAGATCCAGAAAGACAGAAGGAAAACTGTATGACTAGTTCAAAGTACCATTTTAGTGCCAAAGAAAAAAAGAATCTATTTGAACCTAAGCTAATGAAAGCTTTTCATAAAGTCATTACAGTGACGTAGTTGCGATTTACCATTTTTGCCCTACAATAGAATCTTCTGATATTTGTTACTGTTACTAGCTCCTAAGGTCACAGTTATTAACCTAAACATAAGGATGAACATGTTTACACAATTTAAGCAGCAATGAAAATCAGATAGGTCAGAACCTCATCAGATTCACAGGTGGATGTACTATGAAGCTAATTAGAACCCCTCACTACTTCAGGCTTTTTCCAAGGCCTTGGAAGGGGCCTAGCACTGTGTTCATTGGCCACATACTTTTAGAGAATTTGCGGAAGTTATATATTACAATAAATTAGTCAGGACTGCTTTTTTATTCTCACTTCCACTTCCCTTCTTTACAGTTTTCCTTGTATTGGGTGACATCAGAGTAGCTGTAAGCATTTTTGAGATCTGGCTAAGGGGAAGTTGAGTTGAGGATTCTCAAATTTCCTTTTGGTTTAGTGACATGGATTGCATTGTTTCACAGTTATGTTATGAATAATTCTGTTTTCACTAGCCATCCGGTGTAAGAATAGCTTCTAGGAATATCCCTTTGCTTACTGTGCACACTCTCGCAGTTTCCTGATGCAGAAGTCAGAATGCATGCTAAGGTACACAGCACCACAATGACGCAGGTATGGAAGAAAGAAGGGTGAAATACACAGAGCCAGAAGCTAGTCTGGGGAGAATACTTCCAATCATCAGAGTAAAAAATTATAAGCAGAGTATTTAGTTCACATCAGAGCTAGATAAAATTAACTCTTCCATTTCAGGAATATACTGAATAATACAGGGTCTTTGATTACCAATGTTTCATACTTTTTTCCCTGTTTAACTGGAAAGATCACTTTACATAGAGATTACCAGAATTGCTGTAGAGCATAGACTGGTAGCAGCATGACAAACAGTAAGTATATCTGCATATGAAGTCACATGCTTTATGCATCCAGCTATCAACAATGGCTAATGTTTTTATTTACAAACAGTAATTTAGTTTAAACATTTAAATTTGCATCATTAAAGAGCACTTCTTTCAAACCACAGGTTAATACACGCTAAGGCTGGGGGTTAAGCGGGTGGTGCTAATGTAACACCAAGGTCCAGGGTTCAATCCTTGTACTGGCCAGCTGCTAAAAGAATTTCTTTTTTAAATTAAAGAAAGGGTAATGCTGTTAGAGGAGCACAGAAACTTTGGAAGTCTCTGCTGTCTGATATAGAAACAAGGCACTCTCTGGTAACAGTTGATGGATACCTGATTTCTGCCCACAGAAAGCAGGTGCACACTGAGAGCTCTTCCACAAGGGGAAGAATCACCTGCTTTAATTCTCGTTGTCCCCTTCTGAGCTAGTGTGGTCATTCACTCTTTATAAGTGTGTGTGTGTCAACATTAAGACAAAAGAAGAGAGCTGAACTGATAGATGACTTGGGACACTCTCATAGTTGTAATAACCGAGGAAGACAGAAGAAGAACACTGGCTGTAATGTTCATTTTTACCACTAGTGTCTGGACCTATAACTGTAAACGCTTCTTCATTCCTCTCAACCAATAAATAGGACAATTTTTTGTTTTTTCAATAATACAAACTAAGTTTGAGCAAACATCCCAAAGGAAAGAGAAATTGTTTCTACCCTTTGTACAGAAAATTATCTTAAAAATCATTATTATATGATGAGGAAATCATGGGTATGTAACCAAAAATGTAAAGTATTTTAGAGGTGTTACAGGCAGTTTTTAAAAAATATATAACTTTATTAATATTTAAATATAACACAGCAAATAATTTCCAGTACAAACAAAAACTTGGAGTGATTTTCCTAAATATCATGAGTATGCTTTCCTGTTCATCAGTTCAATCCAAGAAAGAACACACATAGACAAGGATACATGCATGCTGATCTCATTCATCATTGAGCCTATTTGTCTTGTTTTTAATCATGTCATGGTTGAAAATCCTAATTTGCACAAACTGCACAATCTTTTTATCCTATTTCTTCACAAACTTTTGAAAGTACCCACATGCATTCAATACATGAGAGTTATTATTTAGGTGTCACAGAAATTCAATTATATATTCTACATGAAAAAATTCATCATTTTGTTTTAGACTTAGATCTACTTAATGTAACATCCTAAACACAATCTGATATCCACTAATGGAATTTCTGTTGTAGTCACTCCTATATTCGAAAAATAATTGGAGTAACTGAATACTGGAGTAGTTTTATATCAGATGAATATCTGAAAAAGAAATGGTCCTTGTATATATTTAAATACTCTCAAAATGTTTCCCCTGGCAAAAATCCAAAAACAACAAAAAACACTTATTTCTTTGTTTCAGGAAAATGGTATTTTAATAAAACACTTACTGTGGTAGTAACATTTACTGGGCAGGGGCAGCTGCCTGGCCAAGTTGAAACAGCACAAGAGAAAAGTCATAAAGCCCTGCTGTAGAATCTCAGCTCTTCCACTTGCTGCCTGTGACTTCGGACAACTACTGTGAGTCCTGGTTACCTATTATATCAAAGGCTAATAATCCTTCCTTGTGAGAATCAAATGAATCAATCCATAAGGAAAGCCAGCACAGACTGGTCTGGAGCAGATACTCAATACATATTTTAATTCTCACTCTCTTTGCAGCTTTGCTCAGCAATTGTTCTTTATTGTGACCTCTTCTGTAGCCTCAAGACTCACAAACCAAGTCATTTATATGTGTATTAACTTCTATGTTTGTGAAACAGTTTGGAGCTTTCACAGTCTTCATTCACTGGTAAGAGAGTTGCTAACCGGCTTACCTGAGGTCATGCAGCTGGTCAGTCACAGAGCCGAGACTATGGACTCCAGGTCCAGCATTCTCCACTCCCTCCCACAGTCTCTCACACAACCTACAGGGGCTACATCCAACAAGCAGCCCTTTTCACAAAGGGAAAGTGTACCCTGAATTATTACTTTGGGCTAGAACATTTCAAAGAAAAGCTTAAGGCAAGATTTAGCATTACAAGAGGAAATCCTTCCTGCTTCCCTGCCCCGTTCCTTACTTTCTCAGAATGGGTCTTCATCCCAGTTCTGGTGATTCACGTCCTTTGTCTCAGGTGTCTTTCCATGTGCTGCACAGCATCACAGGATACCCATGCATGCGGGAAGATACCCAGTACCAAAGGAGATAAACCAAGCTCCACGAGCATGTGAGCTCCACAAGGGCAGGGATGTTTCAATTTTCTTCACAGATACATCTCAAGTTTCCATAGTAGTGCCTCAAACATAGTAGATGCTCACTGTATATCTGGTGAATGAGTGAATTCTATTTAACAAAAGTGAGAGTCTGACATGTAACCTCACAAGGGACTCTCAGGCAACTGTGATCTGGCCCTTAGTCTGAATTTCTACAGCATTTAGGACAGCTGACCTGAAATTGCTGTCAGGTTTCCGGTGAGGTGTCAGGTGGTTTTCACCTTCACTGTAAACTCTTCTAAGACAAGGGTTGGACCATGTCTCTCACAATAATGCTAAACCCCAGCATGTGCATTTTATACACACACACACACACACATATATATGTTTATATATACATAAACATACAAATATATATGCTTATATATATATATATACACACACACATATATACACAAACACACATATATGTGCACCCATATATATATACACACACACTCATATATATGTACATATACATATACTTTTTGAGAAACTGATATTTGTACAAATTGTAAAGTCAATTTTATAAGTGTATTTCTACCTACCAAATTTCATTTGGCTAAAACCACAGTGATACAGATAACGTCTCTTTTTAAAGTTTCAGAATGCAAATGTGTTAATCTATAATCTTGTCCTATATGTTGGTATCCTCTACCCAGAAAGGTCTGTCTGTTAAGTACCTAAAGCAGAAGATTGTATGAAATTAAAGGCAAAGGAGTTGGAGAGTTTTGAGGGCTCTTTCATCCAGGTATGGTGAGGCCTCCCAGGGATCACTTCCCTATGAACAGTTCAGGGTACACCCCATTCCACCCTTGCTATTGTGATGCTTGTGGTAACTATACTTTATGCCATAAATAGTATTTTTAATAGGGGGCGTTTTATACAAAAATATTTAGAGTAATTGGTGACAAATTCTAAGCAAAAAATAATAACAATTTTAAAAATCAGCTAAAAGCAAAAGTTTTCCATCTAATTTGGAATAACACTTTTCTATGACTTTCTTTTGTGTGCCTTGAGTCGCCCAGGCCTGTCTTCTACGAATTTTGACACCCTGATTCAGAATCAGGGGGCAGGATATCCAGTCCTAGGCATGCACTGGCGAGTAAACAAATTTTTTTACTAAAATATTTTATTTATTTATTTTTGATTATACTTATTTATGGGGTAGAGAGTTGACTATCAGTATATGTATATAGTATGTGATGATCAAGTCAATATTATTAGCATGTTCATCATCACAAATTGTAATTACTTTTTGTGTCCCTTACCCAATTACTCTTTAACCTCACTCTCTCTTCCCCCTTTCCCACATCTAGTAACTACAGGTCTGTTCTTTCCTTCTGAAAGTTCAACGTTTTATTGTGGTCATTCTTTCTTTCTTTATTAGCTCCCACTTATGAGTGAAGACATGAGGTATTTCCCTTTCTGCGCCTGGCTAACCCCCTCATGCTTTGACAGAGTCTTAGTATTTCAGAAGGAAGATGTTAGGGGGATAGGGCTCAAAAGATTTAAAATCTTGATTTGTCAAGGCAGGGAACTGACTGGAATTGGGCAAAGTTACTGACATAATGGGATTCGTGGACAAGAGTGAGATCTTGACAGGAACCTTGAAACGCAAACTGTTTCCTGATTAGTGAGCTGCCAGCCCGGGAGAACAGATGGATGGCCTGATAATACAGATTTACAAAAAGTTCCTGAAGCAAACAGTAAAGCTCTCCATTGGATGGCAGTTTTATTTTTTGTGTAAGAATTTCCTGGAACAAAGACTTAAATCATGGTGACGCCAATAGACTTAGTTCTCAAAAGAATGTTCTAGGAAGCGAAAAGCTGTCTGTTGCTTCAACTCATGGTACAATGTCTAGAACGAAATAAGTGTCCATAGAAATATATCTGGAAGTCAAAAAATATTTGTTGTGTGAATGAAGATTATTTTGGCCCAGATTTGTGGCATTTGCTGATTTCATAGTGTAAACACCCAAACTCATGCTACTCAGTTGCTAACTGGCTAACAAAATTCCTGACAATTTAGCAGTCTGCTCTTACAGGTCCCTACAAACGGGCTAGAATGCAGCAATGATGGTGAGCAAGGCTGAGAGGCTTTCCATGACCAAGGAAGAGCTCCTATGAGCCCCTTGGGGTGGTGACTTTCCAATTCCTGAATAGGGACTGTTTCTGGGGTTTTCTTTTCCTTTTTTGCTAATAAAATTGTCACTAAGTTTTACATTAGGGAGTTGATATTCATATCCCATTAGTCACAAGGAATTTTTGGAGGGGGAACTTAAATGAAGTGAAGTGGGTCACCCCTCAAGGGCCAGGAATTCCTGTTCCCAGGTTTAGATGACAATTACTACTCCTTCAGTCAACCCTGGCCACTCTGAGATGAGAGTGCTGGGGGAGAAAGGGATGGCATGTCAGTGAAACACTCCTGTTCTCACTGTGCCCTGGGGCCTCATGCACTCCCAGCCTGCATCTCAGACCTTGGCCTTTCTGTGAAATGAACTCTCCTTGGCCCCAGCCTGCAGGAAAATTGGAAGCTACACTATAAAATATACTAATATCATCCATAGGCCAGGCCAAAAGAAAACCAGGAAACATTTGGCACACAGAAGTTGTCTTTGACAAATTATTTCCATGTCATATTTGCATAGATCTGTCATGGGCCTGCCATTTCATTGGAGGGGGAAACAGCATGACCTAGAGTCTGCTGGCGTCTTGAGTCTTACCTTGGCACTCTTTGTAGCCGAGGTCAGACTGTTTCTCCTCTTGCTTCACTTCTGCTCATCCTAGTGGACTAAAGACTGGTAGATCTGAGGCTACAGATGATTATACTCAAAATCATATGTGCTATGAGTGAGCAGCCTGAGCTGTACAACATTTCCCTTGGCGAGTATTTCATTGTGCTGAGTCAAGCCTGACAAGCAATTACAGCCCATGAAGCAGCATTTCCTGAGTCAGGTAATGTGAAAAAGAAGTGGGGACCAGAGTTTCAGCACAGCAGATACCTTTGGCACAACCATCTGACTCCACTGCCGTATTCTACAATATAAATTCCTCTCCACTTAATTCAATGGCATTGGTTCCTATAAATTCAATGTAAATCTCAGACTTTAGGGAATATACCTCAAGACACACGATGAACAGAACCTGGTGTTCAGCTTCTCCTGCTCCAAGTGTGAGTGTCCCCAGGAAAGGACAATAGCTGTCAGCCTATTAATTCATGAGCAATTCAATGCCACTTATGTGAAAAGTTCAAGTTGAGAAATAAATTTCCTCCTGCTGAAATTTCAGCACCTTAGAAACTCTTCAATGAGCAAACACAAGTTTATTCTTTGCATTAATAATGGAAAAAATTTTCATAAGATCATTTTCACAAAAATTTTTTTACAAAAAAATGTATGTGTCTTGACAAATGTCAGCATAGTGGGTTAGATTCATAAACTACAAACAGTGGCTCTATCTCATGTTACAGTTTTTCAAGGATTCACTTGAAATAAGTAAATATTATTTATTTAAATCAAGAAATCTAGAAAGGGAAGACCATGATTCTTCGTTCCTCATCATGTCATTGCTCTATGTTACCATAAATGAATTCAATTAAAATGTTACTTTTAAGTAAAATTCCTGGCTTTCCCATCTGAGGTCTTAACCATTAAAATGTATAATCTACACTCCATTTTCTTTTTTCCCAAGAATGTCCTATATCAATTCGTTTAGCACTTTGCATTTCAAACACTTTATAAAATGAACCCTGTGTGTAGATAAAAATATAAATAAAAAGTAAATAATTCTTTTTTCAAATAAATAAATAAATCTCTGAGGGGGTATCAAAATGAGGACAAATTACAATTCATTACAATAGTAATACTCAGCTTTTTTCCAAAATTTATCTCAGTCATTCGTTCTAGGATAGCTTAATTCTAGGATAGTTTTTCAGAATTCTTCCCCAATGCACTCCCCCACTGCTCCATCAGGCCCATACCTAACAATTGTGGGGTCTTGAGAGAGAGTTCAAAGAGAGGCCCACAGTCATCTATCTGTCTAAATATTTAAAGTTTTCTAACTGGCTACAGAAATGGTAAATAAAATAAATCCTACTCCTCCACCTTGACAAATATATATCAATAACGTTTTACAAATATGTAAAGCTATGGATTTTGTATGATGAGTGTCAGGAAAATATCAGAGATAATCGAATGCGTTAGTCCACATCTGGGCGTTCTGCTACTGTGCAGGTTATGTTTGGGTGTAGGCAAAATAAGGACATGCATGATTTATGATGTCTATTTATCATACAAAATTTATTTTTCTTGATTTCAGCAAAATCAATGATTAAGTTTTTGTCATTGAAACGTTTACATAATTTGTGTTCTATAGTAGTAATGCCAAATTAGACATTACTCGAATCATTTAATTCTTAGATATCTTTATTATTTATTTAAATTTGGAGAAGTTTCACTCTGCTAATGCAGTGACAATAAGATTCCTAAAGCATTACTTAGATTCAGAAACAAACCATGAATTTCATGTCCAGTTCACACACTGCAATGGGTCACCTGTGATAAGTTACCTAGACACTGAGCTATCAGAATAAATGAGGAACTGTATGGTGGACTGATTGCTTAAGGTTGTGCTTTTTAACTGATCTGAGAATAAGAGCATGGGAAATTGTTGGCAATGCAGGTACATGGCCCTCTTGACTTCCCCCAAGCTTCTAGGACAAGTCCTTGTGAAGATCCGCTTTATTAGCACACGTCTCCATCTCCTCATACGCAACCAGAGATGAAGGGAATAGACAGAAGCCCGGCCACCGCCTTTGCTACTCATCAGCCTCCCCAGTGTGTCACCCTGGGATATTCAGCCTTGAGCCTGAGCTCTGCTAGTCAAGAGAGAGGACGTTTAGGGTTAAGGATGGTTAGGATGTTCAGGGTCATTCAATGTCCCCACTGGGCTCTGGTTCCTCATGTGGCAGAGGTGCCCATGTGCTCTCTGGTACATTTTTTGTTTGTTTGTTTTGTTATGATAGTGAGGCCTTGTGAAGCTTAGGCTCAGGACAGGGGGACTTTCTACTCTGAGTCTAAGGGCAGTGCTGGACCCCATATAGAATTGACCATAACATGATACATTTTTTTTTATATTTGTCTATTCTATCGATTAGAAATTAAGCCCTATGGAACAAAGACAATATTTTACTCTCTTTGTATCCCCAGTTTTTAATATACATACTGCCTGGCATAGACACTGGGTTATCAGTGTTTGTGTTGACATTCTTGTCTGCTCAACCACTTAGTGGCTCTTGTGAGGGAAGAAATAGATATTTTGCATTCTGGATCTCAGTGCCTCACTCAATCCTGGAAACAGGATAATAATAAATAAGAAAATTGGTTGAGTAAATGTGTAACCTTAGAAGTGCACCCTCCTGAGAAAGTGGGGAGATAGCACAGTCTATGTCCCACCTGGTCTTAATGCTAGTTTGGCAAACATCCAAAAGGGACAAGAGGAAAATATAGAAGAAGGAGGAGGCTGGAACTCAGAAGTAAATCTTAGTCTCCATTCCACTGTTCCAGCTACTATAATTTCATTCACTATTTCAAAGTCTCCTTTCCGGAACCTTGAACCACCAGTTGGCCAAAGCTTCAAAGTCAG
Source organism: Galeopterus variegatus (assembly GCF_000696425.1). Classification (NCBI taxonomy): domain Eukaryota; kingdom Metazoa; phylum Chordata; class Mammalia; order Dermoptera; family Cynocephalidae; genus Galeopterus; species Galeopterus variegatus. The sequence goes on along the minus strand of NW_007729510.1, from coordinate 87,494 downwards.
CTAAGGAACCTCAAATCCCTTGCACATCCTGCTCCTCTCACTCTCTTGAGGACCTTTCATTCTTTTATTTTTTTTTTTCATACCACTCTGAGGGTCTCCCCCTCCTTTTGACCCGCCCTTCCTCTGCTTCTTTGCTGGATGCCACACAGAAGAAGGAGTGGGAAGGCAAAAGGGCTGTCACAGTGTTTCTCCCACTGCCAAGAAGAACAATTTTGTTTCTTCGCTCAGCTCTCTCCTTCAGGGAGGTGGCAGGACTCTGGAAGAACCTCTGTACTCTTTACTTAGGAGACTAGCGAGCGCTGGTGTTGCCAACCTTAACAAAGATTTCCATGCTGCAGAGTGGACACAAGCTGCACAGTGCTGCACTTCGAATGACCGTGTCAGTGTTTGTCCTTTTACGAAAAACGGGTATACGCCAAAGTCCAAAGGGACTCCCCTGAATGTTCTGCTTTACATAAATCCCTTGGGGACTTTATACTTCCAGTGTGTCTGGTCAGGGAGCCACAGTAATGACTGAGATTGAATAATTTTCTCCTCATGGAATGAAGGCATAGGCCAAGTTTAAGCTGATTTAAAGAAAATAAAACTATGAAAATTTTCTTTCACACTCAAGTTTATGGAACAAAATTTAGACCCACTACCCAATGTTTGAAGACTCAAGAAAGTGATTTGAAGGACAACAGACATTAGATTTTTATAAGGGCATGTTGGGAGCTCAGAATTTAATATAGAGCCACTGATGTTGCTTTTTTAAAAATTATTATTGTCACGGGTATACAAGAGAGCTAACTGCCTCTTTTGTCATAAAGCTTTGCCTATGTTTCCACCTATTTTTATGATAGATATTTATGTAAGATAGAGGAAAAATGACTATAAAGATGTGACAGAAAAGGATTATACCCTAAATAAATATATTATCACAGAAATTCCTCTGTAATCCAAAGATTTTCAGTTTATATTCAGTGCATAATTTATGTATGATATTAATTCAACAAAATTCTGTAAGAGAAACAGAATGTGCTTCTATTCATTAGCTTATGGAATTAATATCTATTTTGACAGGTTCAAAGTGCACTTGGAATTAATATCTATCCTGACAGGTTCAAAGAACACCAGTCTCAAAGGTAGAATTCTCAGAAGGGAATTATCTCAGTGGTAGGGGTCAAATTAGTCCCAGTCTAAAGAGTATTGTAGGCTCACACCAAGACAGCTTAAAAACAATCATAGAAAGGACCAAAGTTATCTCAGGTAAACTAATTTCATCACACTTTTTTCACTACAATTTATCTTCAATGCCATCAGAATTGTTTTGATAAAATACAAATACAACAGTGTCACTCACCTACATAAAATCACTCAATGTTTCTCTTTTGTCCACAGTGCAATGCCCACATTTCTTAGTGTGGCACATGCCTTAATTTCCTAATCTGTGAAATGGGTATATTTTGAGTATCTATTTCTTTGGTTGCTGTAAAGAGATTTTATATACCCACATGCACATGCATGCACGCACACACATGCACAATCCCAGCCCAGTTTTAGACATAAAAATGCATAAAATAGTATGTTCTTATTAAATGTTAGTGACTATTAGTCATTATAATCATCATGGCAGTATTATTGTTGTTTTTTGTTATGTGCTACTACAGATTCTTTTGTGGGTCAAAAAAGAAATTTAGCAAAGGAATTTTGGCAAAAATAAGCAAAGAATTTGAAAATTGAAATACAAGTACTTCAACTGATTTTTTGAAAAATTAACACACTAGGAAGTTGGGTGCCAATGGTAAGGTATTATGGTTTCACTTTTTTCTTTATTTCCCTTTGTGCCTACCACAAGCAACATCTTTAGCTAGATATAATAATTAGCAGGTGTGACCCAATTAACTAAAGTACCAAAACAAATTTTGTGAAGTCAACCAGTGATGCTGCCATGTTTATCTTTTGACTCTGCTGAGGACACTGCCAAGCTGCCCCTTTATCAGTAAGAGCATTGGAAGCTGCATTCCTTCAGGGAAAGCACAAATTGTACAGCAATTTTCTGTGGCTCTCTATTGTGCAAACTTTCAGGGTGTGACGAAATTAAAACAGGATGTACTTCAGCTTCTTTTTTCTTCCTGACTGGAAATTCTCAGTAGATAAAGTCTACAAACTAGGAACTTATATAGTCACAGCCTTGATCAATGAACAAAATCATTGAAGGGAAACTTTTGCTCCTGGAAGTTCTTTTTCTGCACCTGTGCATCAAACGTTTAGTTTTACACAGTTACCCACATGTATAAGACACAAAAGTGTCACAAAATAATACCTAATAATATGTGATGCATTGTGGTATATTCTTTTGCAGAAAAAGAAATCTATCGGGCCGGCCCAGTGGCGCACTGGATAAGTGCGCCGCTTGGGAAGTGCGGCGGGGGCGCCGCCCGTGGGATCGGGCTCCACACATAGAACCGTTTCCGCCCCCCCGCCGGGCGGGCCGCCCTT
>NW_007729510.1:81777-84528 GCF_000696425.1 Galeopterus variegatus | reverse complement strand
AAAAAAAAAAAAAAAAAAAAAAAAAAAAAAAAAAAAGAAATCTATCCTATTTTATTTCATTCCATTATATTTTTAAATACTGGTAAAAACACACAAAATTGATTTTATGACCCATTTGTAGTTTGGAAGTATTGGTATAGTCTCTTGATGACAGAGCTGAGCTTCGACAGTCCATGGTGGAGTCTACCTTCTTACTAGTTCCTTCCAAGATACTGTGAGAGCCAGTAGAGGTCAGATTCTTGGACCAGCTAGAATCTTTACACACTCTGTCTATCATCTGCCTTCAGTGTGACTATGAGATCCTGACCTAATGTTGGGAGTTCCTGGGAGCTTCATGGAGTAATGCACTTGGGGCTGAGATGGCACAATGAGCAGAAGGGTCTCTGGGCTTTTGTAACTCTCTGGCTACTAGTTGTTGTCACCTCTCCATTTCTGTTTTGTTCCTAGTACAAACTGGATTAAGGGAGGGGGAAAAGAAAAACCAAAACCAAAATACAGACAAGCAAATATTGTTTTCTAGGAGGGCTAAAAAACCCAGAAAATACACTCCATAGACCTAATTAAGATTCTTTTACCTGTTCTTCCTAAATCACTTTTTTTTTTTTTGTCTGAAGAAACACTGGCTTTAAGCCCATGGGCTTCTGAATCAGACAGCCTTGGGTTTGAATTTAACTCTACCTGTAAGACCCTGTACTCCAGTTTCCTTATCTATGAAACAAGAATCATGATACCAACCTCGTAACATTATTAAAATAATTAAAATGACATTATGAAAAACTTAAGGACTGTATCTGATCAAGAATTGGAACCTAATAAATAAATACTATTTCTGTCCCCTTGATGCTTTACACCAGAGCACATATTTGAAACAGCAGTGGCCTCAATCCTTGAGCTAACAAGTTACCTAGGAAGTAGCCACAGACAAGCAAGAACTTTTTTCAGCAGGACCACACCCCAAAGCTGGAGTGCTATACAGCCAGTAAAGAAAAATTTAGCACAATGAATATAAACCATGTTCTGCAAAAAAATCAAATAAAAATACTTTCTAATCACTATTTATAATACTATGAAGTGTTCATTGTACCTGATAATTGAGAGGCTGTCTTAATTATTTTTTTAGTGAAAAAAAATGAAGAAATGAACGTAGTATGTAACCATGTCAACTATTTATTTCTTCACCATGTCAGACACAATAAGAGGACTGTACCACTGTCCAGTTTTGTATGGGTGGAAGCAAAAGTTAAAAGGAAAGGACTCACTACGCAGAAACAGAGTTAGGACTATGGGCTCTTAATCACCAGCAGTATTGGTTGATCTGTCTTCTATTCTATAGTTCCAAAGCACCACATCCCATCCCACATCAGATCTACCTCTAAAATCTGTTACAATTATTTGTTTGTCTTTCTAATCTATGCCTCTAGAGGGGCAAACTTCATGCTGGAAGTTGTGTCAGCAAAGCCCTCAAGGCAAGCCAGGGTAGAGCAGAGCCACAGCAATTGTTCCTGCCGCCTGGTCAGCAATCTCAGTGCTCAGCACAGAGCAGTGACACTAGGTTGTGCAGACATATCAAAGTGTACTAGTAAAATCTGAAAGATACAATAACAATTGCAGGATTTGGTAAACTGAGCTTCTGTTTTAGAGAGAACTCCATTGGCTTAGTGATTGCATGGGTTTACAACTTGTGCATGTAATGGTGGCATTTGGCACATGTTAAAACAAGAAGGAATTTGTTTATCATGGTAGCTTTCATAACACTGGTGCTCTTAAAAATTTCAGAAACTTACTGTGGAGCTTCCAGGAATTAAATTATTGAAAGCAGTATATAAGAAAAGGAAAACTTTTCTTCCTTTCTGAATGCAAATAATTCTGATTAAACAAGTTCTGGGAGTCATGTAGATAATTCTACAGATAATGGGGCTGTTGATATGTCTCATCCTTTGGACTGTTACTGTAGATAAGCCAAAATTTTACTCCTCCTGAGAATTTACTCACATCAGGACTTTGGGTTGAGTCTGGCAATCATTATGAGCTGATATTTTCTATTACTCTTTAGATGCAGGAAATAAAAAGTTTGGGCAGCCAGCTGTTAATGCCCAAGGCAGAGAGATGGCCATGTCTTAAATCTTCTCCAATAAATGGGTTGAGGAGGATTTTATTTTTATTCCCATTTTATATGGGAAGTGATTGAAACTAAAATTTCAAACAATATGTTAAAAATCTATTCTAAGACCCCTAAGAATATAGATGAATGTCTTCTTTCAAAATTTCTGATGGTAAAAAAATTTTAAAGATAAATTAGATGTTTCTTTGAAAAAAAATATATATATATATTTCTGTGTTCTTAAGGATTCACTATAGGGTGGTTCTGTTTAGGTAGGTGTCTTACTCAGTTTGGTCTCCTATAACCTCCTATACCATAGACTTGATGACTTAAACAACAAACATTTATTACACAGCTCTGGAGGTGGGAAGTCCAAGATTAAGGTACTGGCAGACTCCATGTCTGGTGGGGGCCCTCTTAATAATTTGCAGATGGCCACCTTCTTGTTGTGTTCTCACATTGCAGACAGAGAAAAAGACAGAGACAGAAAGCACCCAAACTCTCTAAGAGCACTAATACTGTAATAGAGTCTCTGCCCTTATGACCTTATCTTAACCTAATTACCTTCCAAGGCCCCACCTCCTAATATCATCACATTGGAGATTAGGGCTTCAAAATATGAACTGGGGGGGGGGGGGGGCAAAAAAGGG
>NW_007729510.1:40777-81727 GCF_000696425.1 Galeopterus variegatus | reverse complement strand
CCCCCCCCCCCCCCCCCAAAAAAATCACCATGGGGAGTTTGGGGTTAAAAAAAAAAGGGTGGGGGGGGGGGGGGCACAAACAGTGACTCCATACAGTAAAGTAGTAAAACACTACTTTTATTTAACAAATGTTTATACAACACTAAATATGTGCTGAGGTTTTACAAATGTTAACACATTTAATATTCCTAACAAACCTATGAAGCAGGCACTATCATTAGCTCTCTTTTTCAGAGGAGAAATATGAGCAAAGAGATGTTAATAGGTAAATTGCCAATGGTCATGCAGCAAGTAGTGGTGTAGCTGAGACTTTAGACCTGACAGGCTTACCAAGCTATGGCTACAGCTCTGCACCCAGGAAACACCCTATTCCTCAGACAGACCGGCTTCTTCCTCCAGCTGCTGTTTACCAGCCCTTCTCATGGCAGCGGCAGAATATTTCCCATATCTCTGAGTTCTGCATCCACTCTGTCTACAGTTTAGTTTAAAAGGGGGGGGGGGGGTGACCATTGAAAGTGATGGTAAAAAGTCAATTACCCAGTGATAAGTCATCAGCTAAACAGATTTGGAAATGTTTTATTGACATTTTTGTAGAACTAAAAGTATGTTGATAGTTGTTTCTCAAGAGAATCAATCCCAGGATGCAGGTAAACTCACATGGTGTGGAAATAGAATTATACTAGTAATCTAGTATTTACATACGTTGTTCACAAAGACACATCTGTTTGCACTTAGCGAAGTAAACAGAGTCACACTAGATAATGGCTTTCTGGGGTCTAAGACCTTTTGTGTCCCCAGGCACTATTAGAAAAAGTGGACCTCCTGAGCCCAACAGGACCCCTCACAGCTCTCCAGTGACTTTCATCAATCAAAACACAGCCTCCCGTATAACGAAAACGTGATACTCCTGGAATTACTAGAGTTTGAGAAGTTCTAGAATTTCAAAGACAGGAAAGATGGGAAATTACAGCACTGTATCCTAAAATAAGCACTGAATTTACCTGTGAATTAACCCACCCGCCCAACCCAAGCGTGCTTTATTTCAAATCACAAAACACCAGGAACGAAGACAAACGTTCTTATGTGTAATTTGAGGGTGAAAGAGGATTTTTAAAGGGTGCATTTAATTCACCATAAATAAAATCTGCAGAACCCAAGGGAAAGAGAAACATAAGGAGGCTGCCATTCTCGCCTTAACCCTTCCAGTCTCAACAACTGAAGTGTCTTTCTGAGAAGTAACTCTCTCCAGTGAAGACGTGGTGCAGTCCCCACACGCGTCTACAGTGCTCATCCCTGATCCCTGTGTAAAGACATGACACAAAATGTAACTGGTTTGTGCTTGTTAAATACCAGGAACAAGGCAAACGTTCTTATGTGTAATCTGAGATGACAGATGTATTTTAATACGGTGTGTTTATGGAGACATTACTAAAATTTCAGCCAAAAGATGTGTATATAACAAATGGAAAAGCAGGTCTCCCGCACCTCCTTAGTTCCTCCAATCCTGATATCTAACATTAAGATGCCTAAATCTCTACCAGTGACACCACTTCATACACTGGGGATGGGTGAGGGGAGTCACTGGGCGACCCCGGTCCCCCTCCCAGGCCGAACTCCAGCGCCACCAATGACTAACTGCCACTCTAAGGGTCTGGGACAGAAAGCGAATGTCCCCGAGTCGCAGTGTCCCGGGACTTAACGCAGGAGGCGAGGCGGGTCGGAACCCAGGGGCGGGGCCGGCGCCCTCGTTCCTGACTCAGAGAACGACCTGGAGCTGCGGGAATTTCCCTGGCCCGGGGGCTCCGGCCTTTCCCGCCCTAACCGTGCATAAAAGGGGCTCGCCGACGTGGGGGAGCCACAGCGCCCGCACCGCAGCCACCTCCCCGCCAGCTCTCCCTGCAGGCTCCGCCGCCCGACCTCGTGCCCAGCCCCATGGCCCGCGCCGCCACCCCCGCTGCCTCCTGCGCTCCCCGGCTCCTCCGGGCGGCGCTGCTGCTCCTGCTCCTGGTCGCCGCCGGCCGCCCCTCCACAGGTGGGACCCGGCGTCCTGGGATCCCAGCGGCGGGGCAGGGCTCTGGGGGGCGCCCATCTAGGGACAGTCCCGCTAACCGAGTCTCTTCTCCCGACAGCGGCGCCCGTGCTCGGTGAACTGCGCTGCCAGTGCTTCCAGGCCCTGCAGGGCGTCCACCTCAAGAACATCCAAAGTGTGAAGGTGACGTCCCCGGGACCCCACTGCGACCAGACCGAAGTCATGTGAGTCCCGCCCCGAGGTGCTGCTGCTCCCCCAGAGTCCAGTCGCCCCGACCCTCCGGCTGTCCCCGACCCCGACCCCCTGCCCGACCTCCTGCCTCACTGGGACCCTCCCTTCTCTCTGCAGAGCCACTCTCAAGAATGGGCAGGAAGCCTGTCTCAACCCCACAGCCCCCATGGTTAAGAAAATCATCGACAAGATGCTAAACCAGTGAGTTATGGTTTCGGTCTACACACGTGACTGGAGTCCTTGGTCACACATGCTGGCATCTGCCCCCTGAAGATTAGATCAGAGAAACCCAGGGTTTAGATGAATGACTGAAAAAAGTCATTATTATTTTCACAATTAAATTTGTTTCTAGTGTCCTCCGCCCCACGCCAAACCCCTATTCGAATGAGTGGGGGTAAATGTGTGTTCCTGAAAAATGACGTAGATTTGGCTAATGATGCTAAAATGCCTCTATCAATTAAGGAGTGACTTTTACTTCGGTCCCTCGGGGGCTTCAAACTTACAAAGTAGCACCCTGGTTTGAGGCCCCCTGGGTCTCTGAGCCTTCCTCGTGAAGAGCAGGAACTTTGCAGAGAGACCCCTTGAGTTCAAGCCCAGGATCCCTCTGAATGGTATTTAATCTCTTTGAGGCTCAGCAAAATGGAGTAGATAACAGGAGCTTTTTCATAGGGTTATTTGTGGCTTAAGTGAAGTCATTAATGTATATGTTTAGTCCAATGTGACAATCAGTGAGTAATATGTTTTGCTTCCTTCAATCCAATAATATGATTGTGTCCACCACCCCATTTTTCCTCAATAAAAAGCATTCGGGAGACCAAGTTCTCTGCTGTACAGGGCAGTGGGTACAGCCACAGCTTCCCTGGATGCAGAGCTGGACAAGAGTCTGCTTGCAGAAATCCCTCCAGCCTCAGGCGCCAGGGTAAGGGAAAAGCAGGTCTTCCTAGCACCTGTAACAGTAACCCTCTTCTCATCCTAGGGGCAGCAGCAACTGACCTGGAGAGAAGTAAGATGCCCATTGGTGGCGGTTCCTGCAGGACTGTCCCTGCCCTTATGGGAGCTGAACGTGAAAAAGTGAGCAGCTGGCTTCTGGCTGCAGCTGAAAAGGGTTTAATGTGTTTGACTATTTCTTATGAGAGTTCTATTTATTTATGTATATATTTATTTATTTTTTCCAAGCTTGTATTTTAATATTTTACATGTTAGTATTTAAAGTTGTGAATGTGTTTCATCAAATGTAGCTTAATCCTGATTATTATTTAAGTGAAGATGATGCGCTTTAAATATTTCATTAAACAAATATTTATTGGGAGACCATCAAGTGTCAGCCAGTAGCGTAAGCAAATGTGTGTGCACATCTATTTTTGTACTTTTTAAAAAGGAATGGCAGTTGTTATTTATTGAAATTATTTCACATTATGTGGTCAACATTTTTATGTTGAAGTTTCCCTTTGACATTTTATGTCTTGCTTGTAAGGCATAATGCCTTGTTTAATGTTCATTATGCAATATTTCTCTTTGTCTTGGAACAAAGAAGTTACAATAACTGTTACATTTTTACAAATGACATGAAAATAAAAGTTTTACAAAATAAATAATGTTATATTTTGTTTTGTTTTTCTTGACCTTTAGTTCCTACTCGGTGCCCAAGGTGGTGTACAGTTAGACTGCAGGTTATATTTAACTCTGTGCCTGCTTCTGGCTGGCATTTCCTTATATTTCTCTCACTCAAAAATGAATAGTTGATGCTCTTACAAAACACATTTCCCTTCCACTTCAGCCACCTTGATAATTCTAGTTTTATATAAAATATTGCTGTCTTTTACACTGACCAATTTGTCACTCAAAATTAGTTCTTTACAAACTGTTACATTTTAATAAATATTTTAACAAGGGCTCCTATTAAATGCTTTTGGTAAGTGGTGTTTCAGACTATTATACAATTCTTTCCCTTTTAATGAGGTTGAGAGGAAAAGGTGGAACAGTGGATTTTTCTAAGAACTCAAAAGATTTGTACCATTTAAAATTACAATAATAATGATGAACTATCATCATTAGATAAGATCATTCTGTAAAGTCAAATATATGACAAAAAATAGCTCAAAGGACATGTAGGAAGATCAATGGATTTAGAATATAACACGTTTCTTCAGTTGTTAGAGAAAGTATTAAGTTGAAGAAATTATGTTCAAGAACATATATTGTAATTTCTAAGAAAACCACTAAAAAGGAAAATGCAAAATTTTGAAATGAAAATCTGAGGAGATAAAATGGAATAAACGAAAATACCTGAATGAAACCAAAGATGACAGAAATGAAGGAATAAACAATAAAACAACAGATGGGACAAGAAGAGAAGGGACAAATCTTTCTTAAAGAACAACTCCTAATAATATGAGCACCATCTTTCCCTTCCTGTTAGTGAGGCTTAATTTCCTTCCTCACAACAGTGTAGGCTGGACTTAGTGACTTGCTTCCAAAGAAGGGACCAGGAAAAAATAATAATAAAAGCATTACGGTGGAGAAATTTGGCAGACACACCTCAACCAAGTGATGAAGGTTCCAATCACCAGTTACGGCATGTGAGTGTCATGCACTCCCTGATGCAATGTGATGGGAACGGCACTTCAACTCTATTTATGGTCTTCCACAAAATCCCATAACCTCAGGATTATCATGAGAAAAAGACCATAAAAAATACAAATTAAGAGACATTTCACAAAATATGTAACAAATATTCTCCAAAACTGTCAAGGTAATGAAAAACAAGACAATACTAAGAAACTGACACAGATCAGAGGAAGCAAAGGAGACATGAGGACTAGAGGCAACGTGGTATGCTGGATTGGATCATGGAATTGAAAAAGAACAATAATGGAAAATTGGTGAAATCTGAATAAAGACTAGAGTTTAGTTAATAGCAATTGCTATAGTTTGAATGTGTTTCCCAAAGTTTATGTATTGGAAACTTAATCCCCAATGCAACAGTGTTGAGCAGTGAGACCTTTAAGAGGTGATTAGGTAATGATGGCTCTTCCCTCGTGAATGGATTAATGCTCTTATTATGGGAGTGGGTTCCTGATAAAAGGATGAGTTCAGCCCCTTTCTCTTTTCTCTTCTCTCTCTCTCTCTCTCATAAATACATGCGTGAACATGTGCACTCTCTTGCCCTTCTGCCTTCTGCTGTGGAATGATGCAGCAAGAAGGCCCTTGCCAGATGCAGGACCCTGGACCTTGGACTTCCCAGCCTCTGGAACTGTAAGAAATAAATTTCTGTTCTTTATAAATTGCCCAGACCTGAGTATTCTGTTATAAGCAGTACAAAACAAATACAGCAATTTACCATTGTCAATTTATTAGTTTTCACAAATGTACTACATTCACATAAGATGTCAACATTAGCAGACACTGAGCAAAAGGTCAGATACAGGAACTCTATAAAGTAGCTACACAAAATTTTTGTAAATCTAAAATTATTCCACATTAAAAGGTTTATTCTTAAAAAGATAGGCAAATAGAATAGCAAGAGGGTAGACAAATACAACTATATTAAGAATTACAGTAAATTTAAATGGAATAAACACTGTAGTTAAAAGTCAAAGATTATCAGAATGTATAAATAAGACATACATCTATGCTGCTTAAAAGAGACACACTAAATACTGGTCTCTGGATAGCTTGAACTTAAAATAATTGAAAGTGTTATACCATGCAAAAACTAAAAGAAACCTGATGTGAATATATTAATAACTTGTTAATACCTAGTAATGCATTGTTAGTATAAATTATTATTACATTTATTAATAATTGATATATTAGTGAAGGCCCAATTAATATATTAAGTCTTAAGGAAAAATTAGGCTTAGAGATTAAGAAGGCTGACACAAAACAGAAAGGGGGAAATTCTACAAAAGCTGAAACAATCTAAAAATTTTATGAACTTGATAACATATTATCAAAATATATAAAGCAAAATGGACAGACCAAAAAAAGTAATAAACAAATCTATAATCGTAGTTAAAGATTCTAACAAACACTTTAAATACTTAATAGAAAAAGCAGAAAAAAATTAGTACAGTATAGAAGAATTAAGTAACATAATCAAGCAACTTGGCCTGAGTGACAAATATAGACACTTCACCCAGCAATTACATAAATCGAACTTATTTTTCCTCTGTACAGAGAATATTTTCTAAAAGAGGTTATATATGGGCCATAAAGAATATATCAACAAATTTCTAAATGTTGAAATGTTACAGAAAACATTTTCTGATCATTGAATTTTTTTTAATGATGTTTTGTAATTTTCTTTGTTGAAAAGTGTATCCACACATTGTGAGTGATATATTCACTGTGGTTGACAACTCATCTCTCAACTTCCTAAATTTTGTATTCATAATACCAGAATCATCCTGCTGTTTTCATGTCCAATATAAACATCTAGCACAATAAAAATGTTTCCATGGAGATACTTCCTCATTTCCTAGAATTTTTTTCTGACATATTCATTTGTAATTTTGGCATTTTTGTATCTCTTGGGTAATATCAGATGACTATCGTGTAATTTAATTACTCAACACTACTTCCACAAAAATTTAAAAAAAAAATCTTAAAAAAATGGAAACACAAAGTTCATATTAAAATCTATTTTTTTAAAAAGTCTTGGAATAATGTCCAAATGTAAGCTATTAGATGGTGCTCAGTGTTAATTGAAGTGAATTTGAGTAATTATGGTGTTCAAGTCATCGGGAGGATGTCTTTATTACAGGAATAGAAGAAAAGACTAGCAGAAAGACTAGCAGAAAAGACTTGCAGAAAGAAGTATGCAGGCTAAATATCAAAGAAGTGCATGTTTGGAGTTTTGGCTTTATCCGTTATTCATCTTTTGCAAAACCAGTCATAGTCCCTTGTATGTTGTATGCATCTTTTGAATTTAATATCCACCAATCCCTCATTTTCTGCACATGCCTTTAACCTGTAAGTTACCCCAACCTTCCCACATTCCCCATGGTTGATAGCCAGTAAAGGTCACAGAGTGACCTCTGCACAAGGGCCAAGAAAACACCAGAAGATGCACAAGGAGGCTTCCCAGAGCAGGTAACATCCAAGCTGAGTGAAAAGCAGATCCTAAGGCAAACGGCCTCTCATGTGGGAACCCTCTTGCCCCCTCCTGTCTCAGTTGCTCCCCTTTCCCTGCTCACAGGATAAATTCCAGCTGCAAGGAGTTGTTTGCTGCTTCTAGAACTTCCATGCCCTTTCCAACTTCCACGCCTTTCAGGCTTACTTGGTCCTCTCCTTTTGATATGTTTTTCACCTCTCAGTGATCCTCCATTTGCTTGGAAAACTTTTCATCCTTTAAAGCTCATATAGGTGACCACCTCTTTCAGGAAAACTTCTCTGACACCCCTCACAAATCCTCTCCATACGAGCTGCATGAGGTGCTCCTCCTCACTTCTAATTCCTTGGGCAGCATTTCCCACGGATTTTGTAAAATCTTCTGTTTTTACTTTCATCTTCCCTACTGCTTTGAGATTTAGAGAGCAACAAAGTCTGTCTTAATCCCCCTTGTATCCACAGGACCTAATTTTATTCTCATATTATAAATGCTGTGAAAATGCTGAAAGAAATAGAGAAAGAAAGAAATGAAATTCACGTAGAAAGATAACTCTAGCAGTAAGTGGAGCCAGTAAAAAAAAAAAAAAAAAAAAAAAAAAAAAAAAAAAAAAAAAAAAAAAAAAAAAAAAAAAAAAAAAAAAAAAAAAAAAAAAAAAAAAAAAAAAAAAAAAAAAAAAAAAAAAAAAAAAAAAAAAAAAAAAAAAAAAAAAAAAAAAAAAAAAAAAAAAAAAAAAAAAAAAAAAAAAAAAAAAAAAAAAAAAAAAAAAAAAAAAAAAAAAAAAAAAAAAAAAAAAAAAAAAAAAAAAAAAAAAAAAAAAAAAAAAAAAAAAAAAAAAAAAAAAAAAAAAAAAAAAAAAAAAAAAAAAAAAAAAAAAAAAAAAAAAAAAAAAAAAAAAAAAAAAAAAAAAAAAAAAAAAAAAAAAAAAAAAAAAAAAAAAAAAAAAAAAAAAAAAAAAAAAAAAAAAAAAAAAAAAAAAAAAAAAAAAAAAAAAAAAAAAAAAAAAAAAAAAAAAAAAAAAAACGTAACTCAAATTGGCTTAATATGGCATATGCTACTTTGGGTCATCAGCTCACTCCTGGAAGTTTGGGTGAAGTCACCCTACCTGAACCACCTAGGCTGGGAGGAAGGAGAGATGCTTTCCAAAGGAAAACCAGGGTTCTGTTGTCAGAAAAAGGGGGATGAGGTGCAAATCAGGCAGAAATGACAAATGTTCTAGAGACTAAACTGGGTAGATGACATTGACACTCAAAATGGTCTGGACTGCCCAAGTGGATGGGTGTAGGGATTTAATGCCACATTCAGACATCTTCGTTTTCCCCTCAAAGTCATAGTCACAATACTAGAAGCAGTAATTGCATCAAAATGGAGTTGGCAGTTGTAAGGGTACAATTCCCCAAAGCAAGCGTGGGTAGAGCAGCACCACATCACCTGCCCATTCCTGCTGCTCCGTCGGTGCTTAGGATACAGCAGCAACTCTGGATTTTAAAGATATATTTGATAGTGCCAGTCAAATCTGCAAGACACAATAAATACATCAGCTTAAAGTAGAATTTAGAAACCAATTCTTTAATTTTAGTTATGGCTCTATTCCTTTAAGATTGGTGTTGGCATGAGTTTAAAGTGTGGGCATGTAAACCTGTCATTCAGCTCAGGTAGTTAGACAAGTAAGAATAAGATTATTTCAGGAGAACATCACTGCTTTTTAATTTTTTGAAAAGTAAATACAAGGTTTAGAGATTGAATTATGAAAACTGATATATTAAACAAGGAGAAATAACTTCCTTTTGTACTTCCTTTTGTAAGCAACTGATATGTATTAAATAAGTTTTGGGCATAAAGTTATGGATCACTCTACAAATACGAGGCTGCTTCTTGAAATGCTTCATCATTTTGGCTACTACCATACATTTTTTGATGCTCTATTTGCCCTGAGTATTTGCTTATGCCAATACTTTGGGTTGGATCTGGAAATCATCACAGAAAATACTTTGCTTTTTTAAGTTATAAGGTAAATAAAGGTCTGGAGAGCCTCCTGTTAATGCTAAAGGCAAAGTATTCAGTTATTACTGATAAGGTGCCCAAATTGGGTCAGCAGAAAACTGCGATCCTCATTTCAGCAAATAAGCCAACCAACATGCCTACTTCTTCTAGGAAGATCCCAGGAAAGAGTATTCATTTCTACTGACCTGATTTGGGAAGTGAAGTACTTTGATTTCAAAAAGCAGACAGACACATAAGTAGGTATAGATTTTATGAAATTTAAGTATATCATATTAATGCCACAAAAGAAAATCCATGCTGTTAGTGAAATAATACACTGGAGACTTTTGAGCAGTTTGCTGTTTTTAAGCTTTGGGAAAACTGAAGTTAAATTATTTAATCATGAGAATAACAAATATTAAAACAAAACAAAACAAAAACACAACTTTTTATTGCGTAGTGCTTAAAGCCATATTGCCTGCAGCGCAATTCTGAATTTTATTAACTGTGAGACTTTGGACAAGTTGCTTAATTCCCTACCCTTCAATTTCCTTATAAATTGTAATGTGTGGGAAGACCTGATAACTACTTCCTGGGGCAGGTGAGAATATTAAGTGGGTTTTATAAATGTGTTAAGGACTTCCAACTTTGCTATTACATCAAAGAGTTATTTATTATAACACCTTATGTTTAGTCGGCATCTTATAAAAACATAAAATGTGTCATTTGCTAGGAATGTTGAAGAAGCCAACATCTGCTTAAGTTTGGTTTTGGGACTAAAGTTTAAAGAGCTTAATGAACAATCTCCTCATCTTTTCTTCCCTTTATAATTTTTCTGCAATAAGCAGGTATACAGGTATACATCTATAATCAGAAAAGTGAAACTATATTTTTAACTTTTAAGGAATAGCTATTACATTTCTGAGTCACTGATTATTTCTAGAAAACAGTATTTTCAACAATAAAAAATTATTTCCAACTAAGAATCCCAGAAGAATAGGCATAGCAACAGTAGTATTGATGCAAATTCTCTATTTTTGATGATTTAGTCATATATTTTATAAACTTTTTAGGTGATCTTTCATTTTGTACTCTTTTTAAAAATTTCATTGTTCTTTAAATTCCCTGTTTTTGTTCACAGGGCTCTACTGATGGTCAGTGGGTACAAACACACAATGTAAAGACCGGAATCTAGTTCTTTGTAAGTCTTTTCTAATAATCTGCATGGAGCATCTTTATTTTTACTCCATTTTTTAGCTTAAATTGCTAAAACTATAGTTCCAAAGTACCCCCCAAATTAAATTAGACAACAAAAAAACTCATTGTTTTCTCTTAAGAAAAAAGACTATTACAAAAATTTTTTATTAGAGGATTTTTATTTTGTTCTGCTTTGCAAAAATTATTTTCTCTGTGTACAAGAATTTTTATCCTCAGGTAATACGAAAAGCACAATTTCTATTGCATTTCAAAAGTGTATTCATAGTATTTAATATGTACCACTGTTTTACAAATGTTAACACATTCTTTCATTATAACATCTTGAGGTAGACACTACTTTACAAGGGTACTCAAAAAGTTTGTGGAAAGATAGAATTAAAAGGTAACAGCTATCTTTCCGTGAACTTTTTGAAGTGCCCTCATATCTCCATTTTACAAAGGCACTGACAGGTTCGATGTCATGTACCGGCAGTTGGTGGAGTGGCGGTTCCTGCGCTGGCCCTCAGGTGCAGGTGCAGCTCTGCCCCTCTGCAGCATCCGCCCCCTCCTCCTGCTGCCCTCCCCCCACCTTCCCACAAGCTGTGCCCACACCTCTCACAGTTCTGCCTCCAGAAACACACCTAGACCTCCTGACCAGTCGCAAAAATTAAATAAGCAAAATAAAAGCCATCATTAAAAAAATAATAAAAATAAAAAATAAATAGTCTGAAACCTCCCTGTACTCTGACAAAGGACATTAAAACCGAGAGTGAAAAATGAGCAGCTGAATGACAACAGCTCCACTTAACAGCTTGCAATGTCTTATTAGAAAACAGTAAAAGCATTTAGTATAATTCTCTCTAGGTCCATCCATGTTGTTGCAAATGGCAGTATTTCATTCTTTTTTATAGCAGAGTAGTATTCCACTGTGTAGATATACCACATTTTTCTTATCCACTCATCTGATGATGGACATTTGGGCTAGTCAGGCACAGAAAGAGAAATACCACACATTCTCACTTATTTGTGGGAGCTAAAAATAAACAAATAAATACACAAATAAACTGGGGGATGGGGGGAGGGAAGAAGACACAACAATTACGGTTCCTTGAAGTTGATAGGACAAGCAAACAGAAAGGACATTGTTAGGAGGGAGGGAGGTTTGGTAATGGGCCACAATAATCAACCACATTGTATACTGACAAAATAAAATAAAAATTAAAAAAAAAAAAAGAAAACAGTAAAAGCACAACGCGACCATTAGTTCTCTCGAGGGGAAATCAAATCACTGGAGGCAAGAAAGTTCATATAACACGGAAATGAAATTTGCATCCATAAAACAAGGAGATGGGATGAGATTTGCGATCTACCACTTGTATAACTTACAGGAACACACCTTTTTGCTGCTTGTATGCGCAAAGGGTGCTACTTACACTAGGCATCAGCTTTTTTGTCCTTTTTGGTGCTTGGACAGACCCGCCGCCCCCCCCCCCCACCCCCCCAGCAACTCCAGGACGACAACCAAGTCCTTATTTCATGGATTATCGACACCTTCATAAACCAAAATTCAGTCTAGTTACAGTATTTCACAGAGGAAGGAAGCTGTAGGATTACAACACTGTTCTAAATTACACACTGAATTAAACTCTTGACAGTGCTCATCCCTGATCCCTGTGTAAAGACATGACACAAAATGTAACTGGTTTGTGCTTGTTAAATACCAGGAACAAGGCAAACGTTCTTATGTGTAATCTGAGATGACAGATGTATTTTAATACGGTGTGTTTATGGAGACATTACTAAAATTTCAGCCAAAAGATGTGTATATAACAAATGGAAAAGCAGGTCTCCCGCACCTCCTTAGTTCCTCCAATCCTGATATCTAACATTAAGATGCCTAAATCTCTACCAGTGACACCACTTCATACACTGGGGATGGGTGAGGGGAGTCACTGGGCGACCCCGGTCCCCCTCCCAGGCCGAACTCCAGCGCCACCAATGACTAACTGCCACTCTAAGGGTCTGGGACAGAAAGCGAATGTCCCCGAGTCGCAGTGTCCCGGGACTTAACGCAGGAGGCGAGGCGGGTCGGAACCCAGGGGCGGGGCCGGCGCCCTCGTTCCTGACTCAGAGAACGACCTGGAGCTGCGGGAATTTCCCTGGCCCGGGGGCTCCGGCCTTTCCCGCCTGGGATCGCGGCGGCGGGTCAGGGCTCTGGTGGGCGCCCATCTGGGGACAGCCCCGCTAACCGAGTCTCTTCTCCCGACAGCGGCGCCCGTGCTCAGTGAACTGCGCTGCCAGTGCTTCCAGGCCCTGCAGGGCGTCCACCTCAAGAACATCCAAAGTGTGAAGGTGACGTCCCCGGGACCCCACTGCGACCAGACCGAAGTCATGTGAGTCCCGCCCCGAGGTGCTGCTGCTCCCCCAGAGTCCAGTCGCCCCGACCCTCCGGCTGTCCCCGACCCCGATCCCCTGCCCGACCTCCTGCCTCACGGGGACCCTCCCTTCTCTCTGCAGAGCCACTCTCAAGAATGGGCAGGAAGCCTGTCTCAACCCCACAGCCCCCATGGTTAAGAAAATCATCGACAAGTTGCTAAACAAGTGAGTTATGGTTTCTGTCTACACACGTGACTGGAGTCCTTGGTCACACATGCTGGCATCTGTACCCTGAAGATTATTAGATCAGAGAAACCCAGGGTTTAGCTGAATGACTGAAAAAAGTCATTATTATTTTCACAATTAAATTTGTTTCTAGTGTCCTCCGCCCCACGCCAAACCCCTATTCGAATGAGTGGGGGTAAATGTGTGTTCCTGAAAAATGACGTAGATTTGGCTAATGATGCTAAAATGCCTCTATCAATTAAGGAGTAACTTTTACTTCGGTCCCTCAGGGGCTTCAAACCTAAAAAGTAGCACCCTGGTTTGAGGCCCCCTGGGTCTCTGAGCCTTCCTCGTGAAGAGCAAGAACTTTGCAGTGAATCCCTGAGGTCAAGTCTAGGTTCTAGCTCTTATTATCCCGAGTCTCAATAAATGGGAAAATAATAGTAGGTACTTCATGAGGTTTACTATGAATTTAAGTCAAGTCATGCATGTACAGTTTTCATCCAGTGTGATATCATTTCGGCTGTTTGGAGCAAATAACACAGTGGTGACCGCAGGTCCAAAATTTCTAACTAAACAGCGTCCAGAAGCCTGGTATTTTTTGCTGCCAGAACAGCACTGGTACAGGTAGTACCATATTTGGAAAACCCTAGAACATCAGAAATCTAAGGCAGGAGAAGAGGGCTGTGCAGTCAGTTTCCTGAGTACCTGCTAACAGCAACCGTTTTTTCTTCACAGGGGTGACACCAAGTGACCTAGAGAGAAGGAGGAGGTTTCCAGGTTACTATTCCTGAAGGAGGTTCTGTCTTAGAAGAATCAAAGTGGAAGAGAAACAGATGGCTCCTGGGGACACATGGAATGTGTTTAATGTGTTCGACTGCTTCTTATGAGAGTCCTTCTATTTATTTATTTACATATGTATTTATTTATTTATTTTCAAAGCTTGTTTATATTCTTTCTGATATTTAAAGATATGGACATATGGATGTGTTTGGTAATTCACCGTATTGTAATTTTAAAAGGATGTTTTTATGTTAAATCAAATATAGTTCAGTCCTGACTATCTTTTAAATTGGAGATGATGGGTTTTAAATAGTCTTCATTCATTATACTAATATTTTGGGTGAGGAGAGACCACACCAAGCCAGACACTGTGACAGAGGCTGCGGATACATAGTGGGGACCCAGGCAGATAGTCAGGTGATCGCTAAGGCAGGGGAAAGTGGAACTGTTTAGAAGAATGTCTGTTGTTATTTATTGAAACAATTTTACAGTATATTGTATTTTACAACATTTCTGATGTTGAAGCTTTAAAAACTACAATGTTTTAATTATCCCATGGACATTTTATGTCTTCCTTGTAAGGCATAATGCCTTGTGTAGTAATAATTATGCAATGTTTTTCTGTGTCTTGGAATAGAGTAGTTATTTATTGATGTATTTTTATAAAAAATATGAAAATAAACCTTTTATAAAAATATTATGCTTAGGTTTGTTGCATACTTCTCAACCTTTTGTTCTCCTGAGTACCCACTGTGCCAGGAATTTAGAGCAGACTGTAGCTCATGCCCACCTACAGGCTGCCACTACCTGGCACTTCTCTTGTTTCTCATCCAAGAAGGCATAGTTGATGCTTTTTCAAAGGCAGATTTAAAAATCCCTGTTTTACATAAAATATTCATTTTCATTTATTATAACCAAACTGTTATTCAATTCCAGATCTTTAAATTTTTTATAGATATTTTTTAAAAAGCTCTTATTTAAATTATTTTGTTAAATGGCTTTACAAACAATTCTGCATTCTTTTTCCTTCTAGTGAAGCTGGGAGCTAAGTTGTAGTAAAGTGGATTCTTCCTCAGAACAAAAAAATCTGTGCAATGAAAAAAAAAGCAGAACAAGTGTGTGGCTGAGTATTAGTTCTTCACCTTTCACCTGTGTAAACATCTAACTGAGAAGAGTTTCATTTTCTAACCTTTATGGAGAACAATTACTAAATTTCATGCTGTTCCAATGCTTCATGAGTGTGGTAATGATTTAAATGTTTTCTAAGCCTATAAATTTTAATTTAAATTGCCCAAGATGATGGGAGCACACCAGGTTTCCACAACAAAAACAAAGAAGGCCTGTCATCTCATGGTAGGGAAAGATCTGAGTCATCTGAAAAAGAACACCCTCCAAACCTGGAAAGAAGGAAAGCTGTGCACACTTGGGGAGGGGAAGACCAGGTAGCGGGTGTTTTTGTCTCTGATTCAGGACCTGTTCCTGGACTTCCAAGTACTAATTTGTAGCCTTCAGCAGGGGAAGAGGCCTGGTTGGTGGCCTGACACCTACCTACGTGCCTGTGCAGGCTTGTCCTAAGCAGCTGGGCAAGAAACTACAATGAGCCCCCATTTCCTCCCTGAAAAGTAAATATAACAGTCCCTTCATAACTCCAATGTGTAAAAATACAAAATTACAACAAATTTGTTTTTAAGATCTCAATTGACTTTATTGCAATTCTAGAATTGGACAACACTTCATTCCATACAATAGAATAAGTGCTCCGATAAGTCAAGCAGAGGAGGTTGGTTTTACAGACAAAAAAGGGCTGAAGAAAGCAGAAACAAAGCACAAAAAGCAAAATGGTCATTTCAGAGTTACTTTCCTTATAAGGTGGCACAGCTGGCAAAATGATAGAAAGATAACTGATTGATTACTTCAGGTTACTCTTTGCTGTAAGGATTAAAACAGACGGAAATTTACTATCTTGCCTTCTGAAGATTGAAACTGGCTTCTTTGAGAAATTATGCTGTTACTTTTTCTCCTCATTTCTCAGAAGGGCAGATAAAAACTCATTTTTCATTTGGTGAGCATGGGAGATTCCATTTTGATTTTTAGCCTGGTCTTTTGGGTCCTAGTACAAAAGTTTAGTCCAAAACAAAGACCTCCTATAATTTTTGTTTAACAGATGTTATTTGCTAAGAATGAATGAGATAAAATGGAAAAGCAATATTTAAATTTTACAGCAGTAAAAATTCAAATCATTATGCAAGCTCCATAAATGTCAGCACAGATTCCTTAACCTTAAATCCAAGATATATGCTTTAGGCTGTAGAAAATTAAACTTCATGGATTTCTCAGTGTTCTTGTGAAAAGTGCTTTCCCCTTCTCATATCATAAGAATTAAATCTGTAGCCATCTGTAAAGTTAATTGCTTAGATCAGAAAGGATAATAAAAGGTCTCTAATCTGAACTAAGAGGGCCCAAAGGTTAAGTCCAGGACTAGGCCACAGGTTAAGCCCCAGGGTGCTGGGGAGACTGGAGTGAGGAATTTAGATGTCAAAAGAGATGAAGGTGAAGAACTTAGAAACTTCTGTAGATCATAAAAATGGAGACTGGGGGATACCTAGCTGATTTTATTTACATACCAGAGGGTTGGAGCTAGAACTCAGGCTCATTGTGTTTCCATGGAGACATGTTTGGGAGGGGAAGGCGACAACTTCCTCCTTCCTCTTTATAATCCCAGAAAATCATCTTGTCATCCCTGCCCTGTGGAATGTCTGGCACTAGAGGGGACAATAGATGTGGCTTTCATTGCATCATCCCAGGGGTAAGGCCCGAGGCAAGCAGGAGGTGGCACACATTGCACGTGAGGTATTTAATAGGATGTCTGTCTCTGACTTAGAACACATCATGTGTGCATTCAAGATAAAAAAAAATGTGAATATTAGAAACCCAATATACTCTTTCTCAACTTGATGTATAGAAAGAAGGATAAAGGAAGTGCAGTTAGTTCATTTGGTAATTAATGTTACCGAAACCCCAAAGGTCTGTTTGCTCGTGCCTCAATAGCCAATAATTGAGAGACAAGTGTTGGTGTAACGAAACGTAGCCTTTAATCAGGAAGCTGGCAGCCTGGAGAAATGGTGGACTCATGTCTCAAAGACCATCTCTGCTTTTCCCAGACTTTTCAAAGAGTTTTATAGGGACAGGTGGTAGGAGGCTGATTTATGGTAACCTGAGCAGGGACATGCAGGCAAAATCATAAAATTGCAGATAAACTCAAAGAACATCTAGGATGGGAGCTGATTCTTGGTGACCATCCTCCATGAAGTCAAGTCATGGATTCAGTTCCTGTTAACCTCAAAAAGATGTAGTTAGTAAGCTAATAAAGAATGGCCACCTGGGTTAATAATTTCTTCTATAATTATTCTGTGTATAGTGTAAGCTAGAATCATTATGTTCCAGCAATCATGTGAACAAAAATCATTGTATTCTAATGTCCAGCCACAAGCTATGTGGTTCAGGTTACAAGAGTAAGGAAAAAACCTTTTTAATTTAGAAGTTTAACAAAATGGAGTCACTTCTGTCCAGCCTGTTACATCAAGCATAGACTATGAAGAATCAGATGGATTGGGGAGTAGCTTCCAGTTCTAACACCTTCTAACTGTGTGATCTTGAGGTCATGTTTCTTGATTAAAGTTCATTTTCTCCTTTCATAAAAGGGGTACAATAATAGTACTTCTGTTTTGTAGTTGTTACTAGAATTGTGTGATGATTTGAGTAAAAGACTAAACAGTGCCTGAGAGATGATAGTGGCTCCAGAATTTCTGGAAAAGGGGGGAAGCAATCTGATTGAAGGTGGGAACAGTGTATTCGTTTTCTATTGCTGTTGTGAAAAACTACCACAAGCTTAGTTGCTTACAACAATGTACGTGTATTCCCTTGCAGTTCTGGAGGCCAGAAGATCCAAATCAGTTTCCCTGGGCTTGAGTCAAGGTATCTGCAGGGCTGGTTCCTTCTGAAAATCCTAGGAGAGAATCTGTTTCCTTGATCTTTCCAGCTTCTAAAGGTCATCTACACCCCTCATGGCCTCCTTCTTGCATCTCCAAAGCCAGCAGCATAGCTGCTTCAAATCTCTTCCTTTACATCCTCCGCTCTGTCACGTTGCCTTCTGTCTGACTCTGACTCCTTCTGAAGCTCTTTTATAAGAATGCTGTGATGATATCAGGCCCACTCGGGACAGTCAGGATAATCTTCCCTTCTCCAGATTCTTAATTTAATCACACAAGCAAAGCCCCCTTTTCAATGTAAGGTAACATATTTATAGGTTCTAGGGATTAGGACAAGGACATCATTAGGGGCCATTTTTCCACCTACCACAGGGGCTTGACATTCTGTGTTCAAAACACTTTTCAGTGTGCTGAGAAAATGTACATATAATAGAGGGGAGTCTGAGATTGTGGGAGGAATCGAAACGGTGCCTCCACTCGCTGATGCTTAGTAAATGCAACTGTTGTTAATGCTCCTAGATGAAAGAAAAGCAGACTTAAGTATTTTCTTCAGAATGGTATTGGAAAGCGTCAAAGCAAACTAAAAAGATTTGTTACATAACTGGAGGGAAGACAGGAATAACTGTTAGAGCAAGAGGAAGGTCTGGGAGAAGGAAAACTTGGAGAGATTCCTGCGTGGCTGTTTATCGCTGGTCCTCTGGCCCAGTCCCATCGATACCAACACATTCCTGAAGCAGGCAGAAAAGGCAAGAGTGGGTGTCACATGAAATTGTCTGATTTCGGGGTGCAAGGTGACCTCCACTGGGAACATCAAGGCAGGGAATGGGGGACAGTTGGATTTGAAGGGATGTTCACCAGGTGATGAAAGCAGGAAAGGGATGTTTTCTGTATTCAAAGATCAGTCAGGGTGACACAGTATGACCACGTGACTCTGAGAGGCCATCAGGAAATAGCAATGGTAGCAGTGCCCGAGGTTTTCTGGGCGAAGAAGCCAGAGCAGAAGAGGAATGATAGATGACTCCACTCTGTGATTATGATTACTTATTTGAGAGTTCTTCTTAGATATCTTCTAGCGACTTTCAGAGACTGGCGTGATGGGAGAGATGGGAGAGATACAGTTTCTGCAATAGCAGGATGGGGCAATGTTTTCTCTGCTGGAACATAACAATTATACGGTAAGTCTATTTTTTCTTAGGTTTCCCATAAAGCAGACAACCTGAAGCAAAGCCTTCTGTGCTACCACTTTATTACGTCTAACAGCCCACATTTGGGACCTTGTCTTCAGCTGGGTGTATGGTTCCCTTGTGGAAACATCTTATCCTCTGTCTCAAGAGTGACAGTGACAGGTGACTGGGATTGTGCCTTTTGCTTTCAACGGTCTTGTAAAAAGGAAATAAGATGATCTGGGGAGTTGTGAATAGATTAAATGGATTTGGTTCCATAGTAGCAAGTTAGGCCTCAGAGATGTCTGCTCTGTGGGCCAGAAGCAGATAGAAGTCCACAGAATAACCTAATGCAGTCCTGCCACAGAGCTATCAAAATACAAACCAGGGAGAGAACCGAGGCTTTTGAGCATTGCAGTTTCGCTATTACGAACAATGCAGTTCTCAACATTATTGCACTGATTTCCAGCTACACATGTTCTAGATGATGCTCTAAGATATAAATGAGGGACTGGAATTACAGACTTAAAAGGTATACATATCTTTCACTTCACCAAATAATATCAAACTACTTTCAAAATGACTGCTAATTTACCTTGCCAGGATGCTAATTCATGAAAGTTTCTCTTCTTCCACCTACTGGCCATCCCTTGGAATTGTTAGACTTTTAGAATTTTTCCCAAATTACTACATAATGGTATCCTACAGTGGTTTTAATTTGCATTTTCCTTATTACAAATGGGATTGAATATCTTCTTACGTGCTTATGAGCCATTTGCATTTAATCCTCTGTGAAACTTCTGTTTATTTCTTTTGCCCATCTTCTGTTATGCTATTGGCTATTTCATAAAAGACTTTTAAAATATATGTCTTTATATATTCATTTGTCACTTATATATGTGACACAAGTTGTCTCTGTGGTGCTTTTTATTTATTTATTTATTTATTTATTTTTTTCGTGACTGGCAACGGATCGCAACCCTCAGTGTCGCGCCCGTACCGGACCAGGACCGGCAACGGGATCGCAACCCTCGGTGTTGCCCCCGCACCTCGCTCAGCCAGTGAGCGGGAACAGGTCTGTATGTGGGATCCGAACCCTCGGCGGGAGCGCCGCTGCACTTCCCAAGCGGCGCACTGTAGCAGTGCGCCACTGGGCCGGCCCCTATTTATTTTTGTTTTTTAACTTGTTTTATTTATTTTATTTTATTTTTTAAGTTTATTATAATTTTCCTTTTTGTCTTTTTTCGTGTCCGGCAACGGACCGCAACCCTCAGTGTCGCACCCGTACAGGACCGGGACCGGCAACGGGATCACAACCCTCGGTGTTGCCCCCGCACCTCGCTCAGCCAGTGAGCGGGAACAGGTCTGTATGTGGGATCCGAACCCTCGGCGGGAGCGCCGCTGCACTTCCCAAGCGGCGCACTGTAGCAGTGCGCCACTGGGCCGGCCCCTATTTATTTTTGTTTTTTAACTTGTTTTATTTATTTTATTTTATTTTTTAAGTTTATTATAAGCATATTCATTCTTACAAATTGCAATATTTCTTTATGCCCTTTACCTGACCTATCACTTCCCAAACCCCCCTCCTCCTTCCCCCCCATCTCTAGTATCCTTAGGTTTGTTCTCCCCTTCTGAAAGTTCAGCATGTTATTGTGGTCTTTTCTTTCTCTCTTTCCTTCATTCCTTCCTCCCTTCCTCCCTTTCTTCCTTCCTAGCAGCCAGTTATGTGTGAGAACATGCAGTATTTTTGTTTCTTTGTCTGGCTTATTTCACTTAACGTAGTTTTCTCCAGACTTAACCATGTTGCTGCAAATGGCAGGATTTCATTCTTTTTAAGGGCTGAGTAGTATTCTGTAGTGTATATATACCACATTTTCTTTATCCAGTCATCCGTCGATGGACACTTAGGTTGGTTCCATATTTTGGCTATTGTAAATAGAGCTACAATGAACATGGGAGTGTAGGTGTCCCTTCGACATGATAATTTCCATTCTTCTGGGTATATACCCAGCAGTGGGATTGCTGGATCACATGGTAGTTCTATCTGTAGTTGTTTGAGAAACCTCCATACTGTTTTCCATAATGGCTGTGCTAATTTACAGTCCCACCAACAGTGCAGAAGAGTTCCCCTTTCCCTGCATCCTCACCATCATTTGTTACTCTGTGGTGCTTTTTAAAATAAATTTTCTACAATGTACTTTTTGCTCTTATGGCCAGTCTTTTCTCAAAATCATAAAAATATTTTATATTGTCTTCTAAAATTAGGATAGTTTAGTCTTTTATATTTGGAACTTTAATCTACTCAGAATTTATTTCTCTCTGCAATGTGAGGTAAAAATTCCATTTTATTTTTCACATATGTGTGCAGTTTGTTTCTGGACTTTGTTTTTTTCCCTTATTGGTCAGTATGTATATACCTACACCAGTGCTGAGCTGTCTTAATTACCACGGCATTATAAAAATTCTTAATAACTGGAAAGGCAAGTCTCCCAACATTGTTTTTCTTCTTTAAGAATCTTAGCTCTTTAAGTTCTTTGATATATATCATACAATCAGCTTGTAAATGTGAGAATTGTGAAAAAAAATGCAACAAACTTATAGATCAGTTTGTGGAGGAAGAGTTGATGCGTTTTTAAATTATTAAATCATTCTATAAACTTGGTACAGCCCATAAATTGAGGTCTTTAAAAAATATTTTTAAAATTGTATTTGTACATTGTTTGTTAAACTTGTTTCTAGAGACTTTTGAATCTGGATGCTATTGGAAGTGGTGTCTTTAAGACTGCATTTTCTGATTTTTGTATTCATCATCCTTCTAGTAACATAACTGTGAATTACTTTGAATTTTCTACATAGAGGATTATGTAATCTGCTACTAAGGGAAGTTTTGTTTTTTCATTCATTATAAATTCTTATCTATTTCCCTAGCCTTACTGTACTGGTTCAAATTTTCAGTACACACTTGAATAGAAGTGGTGACAGCAGGCACTCTTGTTCTCTTCTCACCAAACTTCCTAAACATTTTACTACTGAGTATAATTTATATTGTGGGTATTTTATAGTCTTTATGAGGTTAAGAAAGTTACCTGCTGTTAATAATTTCTTGAGTCTTCTTTTTAAATCACAAATTCATATTGAATTACATTACTTTTCAATCTTGGAATTTCTACTGCTACTGAGATGGTCATGTCTGAACGTAATGAACTTCGGAGAAATACTGAAGATTCTGGTACAGCCCTGTTGTCTGCAAAGAGCAGTTGAAAATTTAGAATTAATTTAAATGGGAACTTAAACAGGAACACGAAACAGTTTCCTTTTGATTTGGATAATGTATGCTTTCTTGATCTAAAATAAACAAGGTCTTAATGATATTCTAAAAGCAAAACAAACAAAAACTGCCCCAAAGACTGACAGAGACATAATATTAAACAATTTATGGTAAATATCTTATGGTGACAATTTGAGAGATACACGTATGGATTGCCAAACCTAATACAGAACCTTGTGAAACCTAATATAGAACCTCGTACATAGCAGTAAATGTTTTCTGACCAGTTTATTGCTGAAAAGTTGCTAAGGTACATTGCAACTGACTTTACTCATAGTCAATGGTAGAAAGTGAGGTAGGGCATACAGAATATTATGCCCTAAATGCATGGTTAGAGTAATCTCTGAGACAAATTTATTTTGATATACATGTATTTTATACTTGTTAAAAATAAATAACATTAAATTAATTTAGAATTTTTAAACAGGTGGTACTCCCATTTTTAATTATCCAAATAGTCTCCTTTTCAGAGTTACATTGAAAGATCGAAAATTAGTTTTCTTGGCTCTTCAAGATGTATTGGTGATGATCATTACCAGACAAGTACAGTACATGCCATAACTTGATAATAGAATTTTTCTTCTTAAGTAGACTGATATTTAAACAATGGCTCTGCTGTAGATTTGAATGAATTGGGGCCATACATTTTTGTAATGTGGTAGGATATTCGAAGTGATCTATATTATAATTATCCTCATTAAACATCTAAGTGATTAAAATGGCTATAAGTTGTCTTATGCAGATCAACACATAGATCATGTGCAGATCAAACATAGACATATTAGTGAAGAGAAATTTTGAAACAAATTTTCTCCTTTGGAGGAAATCCTTTATCTTCAACATAGCATTGCCAGAAGTTCAACTCAAAGTACAGTTGACAAATCGTTGGGTAGAAATGGCATAATGAAAGCAGATCTTGTGACAAGGATTGAAGTGCAAATATGTTCTTGGGAGATGCTGGGAAGGCCAGCAGGGAAGGAGATGGAAGTATAGAGATAGAAATCCCACCAATGAGGGGTGCTCTAGTAAGCCAGCTCCCCTGTTACTGAGGACATCAACTAAGCTCCCGCAGCAGATTCTGTGGGAAGAAGATGTGAGTGATGCACCTCCATGGCCCCCAGAGATCAATTCTCCAAATATCATTTCTTTTCCATGGCAATATGTGCCACTATATGTCTGGTACTTGACATGAACAAGATTTCATTTATAATTGGTTGCGGTTGAATGCTCTAGGAAAGAGGCATGGACAAACTGGTTCATTCAGTCTCTGGACAGTATATAATTCACCCATTATTAAACTGAATTGATCTGGACCTTTTACTTTTAATACAATATATGCGATTGCCATGGCTTTTCAGAGCTCATTTTCTATTTGGTGAATAGTAAGCAAAGTAACAACAGAGAACTAATATCAAACGTTAGTTTCGTGTTAGTCACAAACGCTGTTTCAAAACGGTTTCTATATTTCTGGAGAGCTAGAGTGAAAACAAGGATTAGTAGTTTACTTGAATGAGTTTATCTTCCTTATTTTTGTGGCCTAATTGTATATTACTAATATTTCTCAATTCTAACTTTTTCGCACCATGATTTTTTAAACTGAAGCTCAAGACAATATTCACTATATGGCCACCTAGACACCCTGAGAAGTATTATGCCTGTATCACCCTCATCAATGATCTTTTCTTGTTTGCATGGTGTCATAGGGAGGCTGTGAATGATTTAATAGTTAAAATGCTGGTGTAGACATGATCAATTCACAGATGACACCTTTCTTAGCTATGTGACCTTTGGCGACTTTTTTAACTGCTTATATTTTAGGTTTCCTATATCTTCCCTATGAAACCCTATGCTCTAGTTATGTCAGATCACTCCCTGGTTTTGACCATTTTCTGTTTTGGCTGAGGGCCTTACACTGACCATTTTCTGTTTTGGCTGAGGGCCTTACACTGACCATTTTCTGTTTTGGCTGAGGGCCTTACACTGACCATTTTCTGTTTTGGCTGAGGGCCTTACACTGACCATTTTCTGTTTTGGCTGAGGGCCTTACACTGACCATTTTCTGTTTTGGCTGAGGGCCTTACACTGACCATTTTCTGTTTTGGCTGAGGGCCTTACACATGCTGTTGCCTCTAACTGGAACATCTTTTCATCTCCTCTCCAACCTTTAGCCCATTCGTCTGGTTAATTTTTGTTTTTTCCTCAGCTCCTTGTTTATAAACCACTTCCTCCAAGAGACCTTTCCTGAGCCCTCCAAGTACTAATTAGCTAATGAAGTGTCATAATAACAATCATTTCATTTTACTATGAGCAAGAAGTGATCAACTGACTTGCCCAAGATTATAAAACCTGTTAACAGCAGAGCCAAGGTCTGATGCCAGGATTGGTATCTCCATTTTCTTTCGTTATTTCCACATCAGTTAACAGGATCCAGCTCCACCCTGGTTACACCCAGCCTCTGTGAAATGCTGCGACATGAATCCTCCAGAAAGAGATCCTCTGTACACTTCTGGGTGAGGTGCATTTCTTCCTCATGACATGTTAACTTATCAGGCTATCTAAAACTTCCTGACTGCTGCTCCTTGCCACCTCTGCCAGCCTCCATTCACTGGAACATCAGGTGCTCTGATCTTAATGTGAGCCAACGCTTGTCTGTTGCACTTTCTTTTGATGCCAGGGTTAACCTGTAACCCCCGTAATTTAGTTAGCTCTCCCCAGAGTTCACATGGGGAACCCACTGTTCTTCTGTTTCTCCATTTTGCTTTATAAACAACTCACCCAGATGCCTAAGCCAGGGACCTAGTTTCATCAAGGACTGACCCTCTCCCTCTGCTCGGCTCTGCTTTCAGTTAGTCTCTGGATCCCTTTTAAAACTGTCATGTGAACCTCCTCCTCCTCTCCCTACCACTTACATGGTATATCTTTTTCCATCCCTTCACTATTATTTTGTATGAGACTTTACAGGTGAGGTGAGTTTCTTGTAGGCAGCATAGAGTTAAGTCTAGTTTTTTAATCCATTCAGCCAGTCTATGTCTTTTGAGCGGAGAATTCAATTGATTTACATTTAGGTTTGTTACTGAAAGGTATTGTCTTACTCCTGGCATTTTGTTGATTTTCCTATGGTTGTTTTAAATATCTTTTGTTCCTTTCTTTCCATTTTATTGTTTGTCTTCAGTATTTGTTGGTTTTTTGAAGTGGTAAGATATAGTTTCTTTCTCTTTCTCATTTGCATATCTGCTCTACCAGTGGGTTTTGTTCTTTCTTGTGTATTTATGTGGTGAGTATCATTTTTTAGATTCCAGATGCAACACTCACTTGAGGATCTCTTGTAGGGCTATGTGGAGTATACTAACATTTATAAAGCAAATGTATTTCACAGGGCCTAGCTTCCAAAGCCCTGTAGTTTCAGGTATAACCTAACTTTTTAAAATTACATGTAGAAATGTTAAGCTTGTAAAAGACAGGAAATTTTCCCTAGGCTAAAGTCTTTGTTGTAGATAAAGTATTGTAACACAGCAAAATTGCTGGCTCAAGGGCAGACATCCTTGGTGCAGGTTAACCTAAAGTTACTTGATTGTTATGTAAACATTGAGGAAATTGCTGTAGGAAAAGACAGTATTTGCTAAAAATAAGCTTTTGTTGGTGGATTGATTTAACCTTTTGCAAATTGCATTATGGAATGTCACTTTGTTATTCTACTGATGTTACCAGCTTCTATTGTTAAACTATACTTAGCCATAACTCCACCTATGTTCCTTTTCTGTAACTTTCTGGCCTAGATAATAAATACTGGGAGAAGACCCCAGTCCAGTGTCATTTTTCCAAGGAGGAATGCCTCTCTCTTGAGGGTTCCTGGAAAATTAACCCCTTTGGGGCTTCTCACTGCTCAGAAGAAATGGGCTTTGAGTAATCCTTTGTGTCTCCATCACCCAGGGGAAAAGAGGTGACAAAGAGTACAACAGGGCTAGTCATGTGGTAGTGAACTCCCATAGTTTTTGGTTGTCTGGGAAATACACTATTTCTTCTTCATTTCTGAAGGATAGCCTTGCTGGGTATAGTATTCTTGGCTAACAGTGTTTTTTTATTTTATTTTATTTTTTTCTTTTAATACTGTGAATATAGCATCCCATTCTCTTCTGGCCTGTAATGTTTCTGTTGAGAGATCTGCAGTTAGTCTGATGGGGATTCCCTTAAAGGTGACTAGAGCTTTTTTCTTGCTGTTTTTTAGGATACTCTCTTTGTCTTTGAATTTTTACAGTTTGACTACAATGTGTCTCAGAGAGGACCTTTTGGGTGGAATCTGTTTGGGGATCTTTGAGTCTCTTATATCTCTGAAAGTTTATATCTCTCCCAATACCTGGGAAGTTTTCCACTATTATTTGGTTGAATAGGTTTTCAATGCTTTTTCTTTCTCCTCCCCTTCTAGAAAACCTGTGATTCAGATGTTTGTGTGCTGTATTAGTCCATTTCTGTTGCTTATAACAAAATAATTGAAACTGGCTGATTTATAAAGAAAACAAAATTTATTGCTTAACAGTTTTGGAGGCTAGGGAGTCCAAAGTCAAAGGAACTCATTTAATGAAGGCCTTGGTGGTGGTGATAGTGACAGCAGGGTATCACATTGTAAAATGGCAGAGTAGAGAGAGCAAAGTGTAACCTCCTTATGTGTTTAAGAGTTTTTAAAAAAATTTTTAACCTCTCATAGACTTTCCTCATTTAAAAAAAATTTTTTTCTTTTTGTTGTACACATGGGTTATTTCAGAAAGGCTGTCTTTGAGATTAGGCATTATTTCTTCTTCCTTCTCTAGTCTGATGCTTAAGGTCTTGGTTGTATTTTTTATTTTGTTGAATGACTCTTTCAGTACCAGGAATTCTGCTACATTCTTTTTAAGGTATCTACCTTTTCATTAATTTCTTCCTTCATATCCTAAATAGTTGTTCTCATTTCATTGTGTTGTCTGAATCTTCATGTATCTCATTGAGTTTCCTTAAAAATTTTGCTAAGAATTCCCTTTCAGTCATCTCATAGGTTTCCTGTTGTTTGGGGTCTGGTACGTGAGAATTATTGTATTCCTTTGGTGGTGTCACAGTTTCTTATTATTTTTTCATATTTCTAGTATCCCTACATTGATGTCCAGTCATCTAATGGAGCAGTTGCTACTTCTATTACTCTGAAGTGGCTTTTGAGGAGAGAGACTCCATCTTTGTATGTGTTTTATATTGATGATTGTGTAGGGTGTTTTAGTTTTAGTTTTTGTTCCAGGTAGACATGGTACTGTAGCCTCTGTGTGGTTACTTTGCATTCAACATCAGAGTTTTCTGTGAGTGCCTCCGTGGCCTAGGCACTGGGGAACTCAGTGGTTCCCTGCTGAAGTGAGTGACACTGTGTTGGATCACCAAAGATGTAGGTGAGATCTCGAGTTTTGGGGGGAAGGCCTGATGCCCTGTCACTCCTTGGCTGAGGTGGGTGACCTCCTTAATGAAAATTTCTTAAATTTATTATTTTCTGTGAATTTATATCCCCAGCTGACATGCTTTTCAAATTATGACCAAACTTCTGGATGCATTAGATATGGGTTCATTCTAGTGGCCAAATTAATTATAAAAAATACCATAGCATGTGAATTTTATACAGATGGTCATCAACTTGCTATGGTTCAACTTATGATTTTTTCAACTTTACTGTGGTTTGATAGAAATGTGCATTCAGTAGAAACCGTACTTCAGACACCTGTAGAAACATTCTGTTTTTCTCTTTCATTACAATATTTAATAAATTACATGAGATATTCAACACTGTTCTAAAATAGGCTTTGTGTTCGATGATTTTTCCAAACTGTAGGCAAATGTAAGTGTTCTGAGTAACTTTCAGGTAGGCTAAGCTAAGTTATGATGTTCAGTAGATTAGGTGTATTAAATGTATTTTTGTCATACAATAATTTCAACTTCAGATGGGTTGATTGGGATGTAACCCCATCATAAGACAAGAAGCATCTGTACATATATTTCTTTAGGAAATAAAGAGAGGAATCTTAGTGAGGATGGAAATTACGTCTAAGAAAAAGCAACAAATGTTTAAGCTACATTCTTCATTCATTCTAATTGAGGTACAGTTCAAAAACAAAAAACAAACAATCAATTTTAAAATGGAGAAAGAACTTTAAGAGGCATTTTTCCAAAGATCTATAGATGACCAACTAGCAAGCATGTGAAAAGAAGCTCAATATCACTACAAACTAGGGGAAAGCAAATTAAAACCACAATGTGATACTACCTAACATCCATAAGGATAGCTACTAAAAACAAAACAAAACCCAGAAAACAATGAATATTGGGAGGATGTGGAGAAAGAGGCAGCTTTTTGGAATTCAATTGATAAAATGTGAAATAGTGAAATAGTAAAATGTAAACTGGTAAGTGGCAAGTAGTAATATGGTTGATAAAATGTAACATTGTGCAGCTGCTATGGAAAACAGCATGGTGGTTCCTTAAAAACTTAGAAAATAGAGGTACCACATGACCCAGAAATCCCACTTCTTTGAAAGCAAGGTCTCAAAGAAAGAGAGATTTGTACACCCAAGTTCATAGCAGCATCATTCATAATTGCTAAAAACATGAAGCAGCCTAAGTGTTCATTAACAGATGAATGCTTAAATAAACTGTGGTATATACATGTAATGGAATAACACCAACTTTAAAAAGGAGGGAAGTTCTGACACACACTACAACATGGATGAAACTTGAAGACATTTTTCTAAGTGAAATAAGCCAGTCATAAAAAGATAAATACTGTATGATTCTACTTATATAAAGTACTTTGAATAGTCAAAATCAGAGAGACAAAAATTGGAAATGGGGAGGTGCAATATAATGAGTTATGTATAGAGTTTCAGGTCTGCAAGATGAAAGAGTTCTGGAGGATGGCTGCACAACAGTGTGAATGAACTTAGGACAGAACTATACACCTAAGACTGGTTGAGATGGAAATTTCATGTTATGTATATTTTAGCACAATAAGAAAAAAAAAGTATTGGTATTATTATTTCACTTTACTGAGCCCTAAATCCCACAGGGTGATGTGGAGGACCAGATGAGGTCCTCATGGGTAGTAGGCTATGCCATTGAAGAGAAACTCTGAGCTTAAGGAATTCATCACTTTGATGGCAAACAGTAAGCAAGCATGCTCTTTGTATAGGGGGATGCCATCTCTTACCCCATCTCATACCCCATCTCTTAAAATTGCCAACTGCATGAGTAATCCTGAGACATGGCCTGGGGGTAAAGTGGTCAGGGCCTTGCACCTTGACACACTCAGCAAGACATGAGGGAATGCACGTGACCCAAAATGGCCTGCCTCCCAACAGTCTTTACTTTTTACTAGTTAGTCTAACTAGAAGTTTATCAATTCATTTCATTGATTTCCACTACTACTTTTTTTCTGTTTTCTATTTTATTGATTTTGGCTCTTATGTTTAGCTTAACAGCTTTTACTTTTCTTATTTCTTAAGATAGACGCTTACAGCATTGACTTTAGACATTTATTTTTTAAAATAAGCATTTAAGGGTATCAATTTTTCTAAAAGCACTGCTTTAGCTGTGATCCTTGGTATGTTCTTTTTTTCTTCAGTTCAAAAATATAATTTCCCTTTTCATGTCTTCTTTGTCCCATATGTTATTAATAGTCTGTTTTTACTTTTTTAGTCTCAAAGTCGAACTGCATTTCCTTGATTCTTGGATGTACCACTTGCTAGATTTGTAAATTTCGGGAAGTTCCTAATCTCTTCAAAGCTAAGTTTTATCATATGTAAAACAGAAATAACAAGAGACTCTATCTCCCAGGGCTATTGGGAAGATTAAATGAAGTTATCTGTGTAAAACTCATAGAAGAGTGCCTGGCACAGAATAAGCCTAGAGATAGGGCTATATTTATTGGTATTTGTACTATTTTAAATTTTATTTAATGACTGTAACTTAATTCACATAAATAATCCCATATATTTAGCATTTAAATTAATTTTTATTTTGTCAATGATATACTTTTCAGTTGTGCACAAATTTTTCTATATTTTGCATTGCTCCTTTGGCAACACAACTCAATGGCATAAATTCAAAAACGTTCATAGTTCTTTATTTATATTGTCAGATTACCTCATCGAATATAAAAATACTCATATTCTCACATTTTGTGCTCTTGACAGTTTATGAATGTACTTAGTGTATCTCATTTTTATCCTCACAGTCACTTCAAAGACCAGAACTTTATTTTCAGACAAATTTTCGCTTCTTATCAGGGTAGGTTACTAGTGTCCTAGGTAAAATAACTGAAATATGACATTTTTTAGGCAGATCAAAATTGCTCAGCAAGAGCCCACATAATGGCTTAAGAAGTCGTGATTATTATGTGTAGAAGGAGGTGGAAGTAAGTGATCCCCCACAGGATAACATGAGACAGCAGGTGGAACAGTGCCCAAGCAAAGTTCAGACCACATGCTGAGGTACAAATGCTGGAGAACGTCAGGCCCACTTCTAAATCTGAGCTCTCACATTCAGTCTGTCGCTAGAGTCCATTGATTCTGCCTCCTAAATGACCCTCTAATTTGTCTCTTCTTCCCTGTCTGTGGTGACATAGCTTTGGTGATGACCCTTATTGTTCCTCACCTGGATTACTAAAAAAATCTAACCTTCTAAGGTTTCCCTTCCTCCAGTCCATCATTCATTCATTGAGAGGCAGAGACTCTGGTGACAATCTGCCTGGTCTACCACTCGCTTGACCTCAAGGAAATCACGTAACCATTTTGTGTTTCAGGTTCCTTGTCCGTAAATTGGGAGTAATCATTTCTGAAGTGAGGTTGTTCTTGTGACTAAAAGGGACCAGAGTTTGGGGACCAGTTCAAGATTTCATGGAGTGGAAAGGAATAAGTTTGCCTACAAAGAGCAATTGGAGAGACAGGGAATAAATAGAATGAAGTCACTTTAAGATTTTATCACATGTAGTATAGCTTAATTAGAACAGCAGTTACACAATTAAATAAATGTGTGATGAAACATCTATGATGTGTATTGGCTTTCATTACCAAAAAAGTCAACATGAACGTTAAATGTAAGTATGTGAACAAGAGAGTCTCAGCTTGAGCCTAAGCTGGGATCACTTAGAATTCATGTATCTAAAAATTATGGATTCTGTCTGTATAAAGGATCAAAGATTCTCCTAGTAAATAACTCATCCCAAATATGCCAAAGGACAGGTGAGGATGAAGAAGTGATCATCAGCCAGACTGTTTCTTTGTAGGCACAGCTGCACCAAGTGCAAAGTTTCCTTGAAGTCTTATCTTCAAGTTTTATCTTTTAAAATATCACCATTGTGCAACTTATTTAATATGATTGCTTATTTAATATTATAAACTGAATGTTTCTATTCCCCATAATTCATATGTTAGAATCTAATCCCCAATATGATGGTATTTGGAAGTAAGAGTCTTTGGGAGGTAACTATGCTGTGAGGGAGGAGCCCTCATGAATAGAATTAGAAGAGATCAGAGGGCTAGCTCACCCTCTCTCTGCCGTGTGAGGCTGCAATGAGAAGTCCACACTCTGCAGTCCAGAAGAGAGCCCTCACCAGAACCTGTACATGCTAGCACCCTGGTCTTGGATCCCCAGACTCCAGAACTGTGAGAAATAAATGTTTGTTGTATAAGCCATCCAGTGTATGTAAGTTGTTATAGCAGCCCAAACTGACTCAGACATTTAATATTTAAACCATTTGCTGTGGAATAATTGATATTTATTATGGGAAACTGTTGCTCCAGGACAATGGACATGTTTATCCCGTGGCTCTAGGTACCTCCTGGAGCATTTCTGCAGCCCCTCATGTTCCCCAGTTTTAGTAGCATGGTTCTGCAGAATGAGAGACCCA
Organism: Galeopterus variegatus; assembly: GCF_000696425.1. Lineage (NCBI taxonomy): Eukaryota > Metazoa > Chordata > Mammalia > Dermoptera > Cynocephalidae > Galeopterus > Galeopterus variegatus. Next base: position 49,403 of record NW_007729510.1, on the reverse strand, counting down.
AGAGGTTTGTTCAAGGTATTATTCAAGGACAATAGGCCAGTCTGGAAAAGGAGGACGAACCTTAGTAGAGAGTTTTAGTAATTTCTTAGAAGATTCTGTCACTTAAGTAATTCTTCCAGTTCCAAACCATGACAGAGATCTTGCAATTTTAAGAAAATAAAAGAACTATACTTAAAAAATGGCTGGCCTCAAATCACCAAGAATCAGTGAGGTCAAGGCATCAGGGTTTCTAGTTCTAGCAAGTTTGGGAGGTATCAGGGCTTATGGTAGTGATGGGAGGTATGGTTTTTGATAAGGTGTCCACATTGCCTAACATTGCTAGCATTAAAATTCTCTGCAAATACAAAATACAAGCATCAATGGGAGGTATCAAAGTAAGTCAAAAAAGGGCACAGGAAAATGATAGACACTTTATGGTGACCAAAAGGATTTATCTAGAAAGTGTATATGCAGTGATACCTCCCCCCTCCAGACCATTTAGCTGGAATTTTTTAATGGAATGGGGTTTCCCTATGGCTGATGAAAGTGGAGCCAAAAAAAAAGAATTCTTTTTTTTCCCTCACCTTTTTTTGGTTGTTGTTGGTTATGAACATTCATGAGATACAAAGCTGATTGTCACCCCTGTGCCCAAGATGTCAAGGCCAGATCCATACTGGCAGTATGCCCATTACCACAAATTGTGATTATGCCCCATGTCCTCCACCTGATTATCCCCAACCTCCCTCCCCCAACCTTTTGACAATTATTGTGGCACTATTAGTTTTGTTCAGGTTGGCACAGGACGAAAACACAGGTTTGAGGTAAGAACCTCTGTGAGCCTTAGTCCAGGGGTTTCCACACTGAACTCAGAAGGGCTTTAGAGGGTCTGTGGAGGTATCTTAGGGGCCATGCACAGAAGGTGCAGGAAGACTAAACAGGCAGGGTTACCTGAACCCACGTCAGCTGAAGCTGCTTCATTTCTTACTGTTCTCAAACATCTTTGAAGTAGGTAAGGTCTTTCACATCAGACTTGATCCAAAGAGTGACTATTGATCTTTAAAAAGAGAATGGTGTAAAAGTTATAATACTAGTATATTGGTGAGGATATAAATGGAAAAGAAATTTAGTAGGTTGTGGAAAGACGAACTATTTCCAGTAAGAGGGGAGCCAAAAATTTTGAGCCCCTGGAAGAATATCTTAAATTTGTTATATGTTCAAAAATATATAATTTATGAAGAGAGAGGGAGAAGCATTATTCCAGACACGATAATAAGAAAAGTTTTATGCAGAGGATTCTTAAAGCAAATGTACTTCACAGGGACTGGTTTTCCAAAGCCTTGCAGTTTCAAATATTGACCTTGCAAAGGACAGGAAATTTTCCTCAGGCTATAAAGTCTCTGGTATAAGATAAAGATTTGTAACACAGAAAGGTTGCTGGCTCAAAGAAAGACTAGTTACTGATTGATATGTATAGATACTGGGAAGCTGTAGAGGGAGAAGGAATGTTTGCTAAGATCAAGCTGTTGTTAATGGATCACTTAATTGCCTTAATGGAATGTCATCTGACTTGTTTCACTGAAAGTTACCAGCCTATGTTGTTAAACTATAGCCCCACCTATGTCTCTTGCTGTAACTTCCTGGGCTGAAGAATAAATGCAGGAAGAAAACCCCAGTTCGGGGTTAATTTCCTAAGGAAGGGTTGCCTCTTGCTTGAGGGTTCCAGGGAAATTAACCACTTTGGGGCTTCTCACTGCTCGGAAGAGATGGGCTTTGAGTAATCCTTTGCAGCTCCGTCACCCAGGGGAAGTGGGGTGACAAGTCCGTTGGGGGCAAAGCAACAGTTTTACACAAATATTTTTAAAAACTTTTGGTATGTAATTTTAGCACCAAGTTAGAATTTATGCATAGACCATTGTTTCTGAGTATGAAACTAAATTGGAAAGTTAAAAACTGGAAAAGACTAAATCAAAGAAATATTCCTGGAGAGGTATGGCGGAGAAAGTAAGCGATATGCAGGTGTACGTGAGTTTGTATATATTGTTCTGTATCCTGCCACTGTGCTAAACTGTCAAGAAATCTGCTGTTGTTATCTATGTTCTTTGGTACTTCAGGTGTTTTATTCCCTTTGGCTTCTTTAAAAAATTTTCACGTTATCAATGTTTTTGAATGATTTGATTGTGATATGCTTTGGTATACTTTTCTTCGTTTTTGGCAGGGGAGAGGGTTTGGGGTTCATCGAGATTCTTAGATCTGTAGTTTTATACTTTTTATCAAATCTGAAAACTATTTTGCATCTATTTCTCAAAAAACTTTTTGGTCTCCATCCCCTTCTTTTGCAAACTCCAGTTACATTTTATTTGGCACCTAGAAGTTGTTCCATAGCTTGCTGATGACTCGTAATTTTTTAAGTCTTTTTTCTCTATCCATTTCATTTTTGATAATTTCTATGTCTTCAAGTTCATTCAACTTTATTTTTCCTATGTCAATCTGCCATTTTCTCATCTGGTAAAATGAGCACTGTAGCAGACCTATGCCTATAGAGAGACTTCACATAAAAAAGAAGTGAAATTACAGTTAAAGAGAAACAAATAGATTAGCAATAAGTGCTATTGGTACAATTGGTTATCCATATTTTTTAAAAAGATATTTGATCCCCACCTCACACTGTGCATTGCAATAATTAATTAGTGATTCAAATGTGAAAAATCAAAACTTTAAAAGCTCTAGAATAAATTAATAGGAATATACCAATATAATCTTGAAATAAGGAAAGATTGCTTAAATATTACAGTAAGCTCCAAACATAAAAGACAGATAAGATAGACCACAGTACTTTACAACTAAGAAATTCTGTTTATCAAAGACCTCCAAAGGTAAGTAAAAAGAAAGCTATAAACCAAGAAAAAATACTTGTTACACATGCAACTGACAATGTATTGACATTTAAATAGAAATAACTTCTATATTAATAAAAGAGAAAAAAAGCCAAACTCATGGAAAAATTTGCTGTCCTAATGGATGTAAAGAGGTATAACACTGCAGTTTTGATTTGCATTTCCATAATGAGTCATGATTTTGGACATCTTTTCATCTGCATATTAGCCAATTGCATGTCTTCATTGGAGAAATGTCTTTTCAAGTCCTTTGTTCATTTTTTAAGTGTCTTGTTGTTTGTTTGTTTTTCATTGTTGTTGAGTTGTAGACATTATTTTAGAACACACACACACACACACACACACACATAGCATATTAATCTTATCAAATATACAAGTTGTAAATATTTTCTCCCGTTCTCTATGTTGCATTTTTACTCTGTTGATTGTGTCCTCTGCTACACAGAAGTTTTAAATTTTGATGTCATCCAATTTATCCATTTTTACTTTTGTTGCCTGTGCTTTTGTTGCCATATCCAAGAAATCACTGCCAAATCCAATGTCATGAAGCATTTCCCCTATGTTTTCTTCTAAGAGTTTTATAATTTAGCTCTTACATTTAGGTCTTTGGTCTACTTTGAGTTTGTTCTTTTCTATGGTACGGGATAAGGGTCCAACTTCATTCTTTTGTGTGCAGATATCCAGTTTTCTTAACACCATTTGTTGAAAAAGATTGTCCTTTCCCCATTGAATTGTCTGGGCATCATTTCAAAAGACAGTTGGCCATACATGCGAGGGTTTATTTCTGGATTTTTTATTCTATTCTATTGGCCTGTACATCTGCCTTTATGCCAGTACCACTCTGTTTTGGCTACTGTAGCTTTGTGATAAGTTTGAAATCAGGAAGTGTGAGACCTCCAACATTATTCTTTTTTTTCAGAATTATTTTGGCTATTTGGGGGTGCCTTAAGATTCCATTTAAAGTTTAGGAGTGTGTCACTAACTTTTAAAATGGAAAATGCACATACCTTATGACTCTACAAATCCACTCCCAGAGAAACACTTGCACAAATGCACCAAAAGCCATATACATGAATGATCATTGTAGCATTTTAATTTTTACTCTCCTGAGAAGCTGGAAAAGTCACCGGGCCTGACTTGTTGTTTACACTTAGATTTATCTCACTGCCTTTCCCCTACCTACTCTGTTCTGAATCCCAGAAACTATATTTCCCAAATTCTTTTGCATTTTGGTTTCCAGGTAGATTTGGCCAATTGGAAACACTAGCAAAAGATTGGAGGGTGGGAGAGGAGAAGAACCCGGTATATTTCTCCCCTTATCTTTCTTCTGTGTCCCCCTTGTGGATGACTTCTCACTGCTCAGGCATTTCTTATATAGCCCTAGGTTCTGCCAGGCAGCCTTTGCCATCATTCTGACTCTCATTAGATTGCCTTATCTTCTGAGTTCTGATAATGCTACTTGCTCCCGTTGTCCCTCCAGATTTAGTAGTTGCAGTGGCTTCCTGCTGTTGTTAATCTCTGTGTTGTTTTATATTCTGTTTGGCTTCTAAGTTCTTCTATCATTAACCTAATTAAATCCCTATATTAAATTTAGTAGCTGTGATAGTTCCTGATTTCTCTCTAGACCCTGACTAACATAAACTCAAACATCTGTTGATAGATTGGTGAATACATAAATTCCCCGAAGTCAATAATATTTAGCAGAAAAAAAGAATAAACTATAGTTACATGAAACAAAATAAATATATTTCGGAAACAAAATTAAGGGGAAAAAACAAATGGCTGAAAATGGCATCCAGCTTAATACCAGTTTTTTGTTTGTTTGTTTTATTTTTCCCTTTTTGTCTTTTTTACTGACCGGCAACGGGATTGCAACCCTCGGTGTTGCGCCCGCACCGCGCTCAGCCAGTGAGCGGGAACCGGTCTCCACATGGGATCCGAACCCTTGGCGGGAGGGCCGCCGTGCTCCCAAGCGGCGCACTCTCCAGTGTGCCACCGGGCCGGCCCTTAATACCAGTTTTTTAAAGCTCGGAAAACAAAACAAAATAAAACATAAGCAAGACTAAGCATTATATTTTTAAGACACATATTTGTTATTAAATTTTTCTTTTTACATTAACAGAACTTAAACTACAAAATTCAAGACAATGGTTACTTCTAATAGGAAGTTTGGAAGATTAGACAGGGAAGAACTACAGATTTATTCACAAATATTGGAAAGGCTTTAAGTTTTATATTGGGTGGTAGGTTCATGAATATTCTTTTTGTTAATACATTTCATAATTTACTAATTTAGTTTTTAAGTTTTCTTCACAGGTCCAGTACTTTTCTGGATTTTTATTGGAATATCCCTATAGTTTAATTGTTAGGAATGCTGTTAGCTGTTGATAGAAAATATTTTTATAAGCACAGTTTATTAAGTATTATAAGGAACGTTTATTCAATTTTATCAAATACGGTATTATTTTCTGCATCTATGTGATGAATTAGCTGATCTACTTCCAATATCCTCCCGGGCGGAGCGCGGAGCAGCGGCGTGAGGTAGGAGCGCCGGGGGCGCCGGGGGCGGAGCGGCCGGTGGTGAGAGGGGAGACGGCGCCCGGGGCGCTCTGGCACCTGCGGCCGAGGCTCGTGGGCAGCCGCGCGACCCGGCAGGGGCCTTGGCTGGGAACGTGGCCTTGAGAGCCCACTGCTGGACACTATGGGCTGTAAAGTATGTCCTTTGGTCTGAAGAAATGTAGTTTGGTGGCCCAAATTTGTACAATATCTTCTGTTCCAATCTTTAAATAGGATTTTGAGCATTCGCAGCTATCACTGGGTGTGCAAAGCCCAGTCTTGAGTGTCTCTTCCTGTCAGGACTCATTTGTAGCCCCCTGGTGCTGCTGGCATTGGTCTAATGTAATCCGCTTGTCAGCTGTTCATGGTGCCATCTACCTGGAAAGTCTTCCCTTTAGCTATTTGCAGTCTTTGTCTCTCTTGCTGGTTAACAGAACAGTTCTTGTTACTTTTTTGTGCCTTGGGGGTACAAGAGGAATATGACTAGATTCAGCCCATGTCTATATTGTGGCAGCTCTCACACATCCACTCATTTCATGAACCCAGGTGGCCAGGCGGTGCACCAAAAGATCCACTTGGTGGTTCCAATCACCTTCTGAACCTGGAAGGGATTATCTGATGAGCATTGGCATGTTCTGCTTTAGTGAAGCACTTAAATTCCCATAGTGCTTTCCAACTGCCTGAGGTCAGGTCTACTACCAATTCCAAATTCCACTGGTAACTTCTACCTTTTGTAAAGAATTGCAGCGCATCTGCAGTTTCATACCATAGGTGATTACGTAGCCATCCAGGGATCAAAGGTTCCTCACCCCCCACCTTTCTTACTTTCTCTTTGCAAACCACATGTTTCTATGAGCCATGGCTATTCTAGCAAATCCCACTTTTCTGACACCAAATAAATAGGAAGAAACAAACTGCTTTTCTCTTTATTTACTTATTATACAGAACTCCTGGCCAAATGTGTGAATGTTTTTTCCCACAACAATTAAATTCAATTCTTTGCAGGTGCAAACTCGGTTTCCTACAATTTAACTGAACTCAGACACTATCCACCTAGAGATAGTATGAGATCCCACAGGTTAAGTGCTCAGTCCCACAGAACTGCCCTTCCTCTACTTCAGATGTCAATCATAAGTAGTAGGTGTCCAGGTTACCCACACTCTGTCCAATTTGGTTACAAATCAGAGGTTCTCACAATCCCCTTCTCAGGTTCAATAATTTGCTAGAATGGCTCACGGAACCCAGGACAGCAGTTTATTTACTAGGTTACCAGTTTTTTACAAAGGATGCATTAAAGAATACAGATGAATAGTCAAATGAAGAGCTAGATAGGGAGAGGTTCAGGAGGGTCTCACGCACAGGACCTTCTTTCCTTGTTGAGACTTGGGGTGCTCCACACTCCTGGCACGTTGGCACATTCTTATTCACCAACCCAGGAGCTCTATGTACTCTGTCTTTTTAGGGTTTTATCAAGGCTTTATTATGTAGGCATGATTGATAAAATTATTGGCATTGATGATCAACGTAACTTTCAGTCCCTCTTCTCTCCCCAGAAATTAGGGGGTGGAACTCAAAGTTCAAACACTTTAATCCCATGGTTGGCTCCCATGGCAATCAGCCCCCATCCTGGGATTATTTAGGGACTTTACAAAAGTTGCCTTGTTAATATAAACTCAGGTGTGGTTGAAAGGGCCTTGTAATCAATTTAAAAAGACATTTGTTTCTTCCTTTTTTTTTTTTTTAATCTCTTGAACTGCTTCAGGAACAGAGAAAAAAAGACCAAATGTAATGAAAGATATTCCTGTTGCTCTAATCACTTAGGAAATTATGAGCGTTTTACGAGTTGCAAGCCAGGAACTGTGGACAAAGACCAAAATATATATTTCTTATTATATCACAAAATCACACTTACCTTACAGCATATATAAAAATTAACCCAAAATAGGTCAATAACCTAAATGGTTGAGCCAAAATTGTAAAGTTCTTAAAAAAAAGAAAAACATGGGAGAAGAGCTTCATATTGTATTTAAGAATGAATGATTTCATAGACATAGCATCAAATGCACAGGCAACAAAATAAAACAAATAGATAAACTTCATCAAATTAAGAACTATTGTGCATGGGAAGTGAGGCGCCGGTGCTGGGGTGGTCGCAGCCCGGGAGCTCGTGGAAGCCACGGGGCCCCTGTCCGTGCAGGCCGTGGGTAGTGGCAGGTGGGCTGGAGATTACTTCTGTAACTGGATGACCAGTTTGCTCCACAAAGGACAATGTCTCGATCCCGACAACCCCCGCTTGTGACAGGCATTTCTCCAAATGAAGGAATACCATGGACAAAGGTCACAATTAGAGGAGAAAACCTGGGGACTGGCCATGCCGACCTCATCGGAACTCAGAAAGCCTGATGGTGAGTCAGGATCTCTAGTGTCCTTGCTTGTGCCAGGGGTAGCTGTTACTACCCAGGTGGATTGCTCTGAAGGATTGCTGAGACCTTGATGGGGACTCTCAAAATACAAGCACTGATGTTTGGAGCGCGTGCCATTTTGTGAAATTTACAAAATCCTCCCCAGGAAGAAGCCGCCAGGAGTGGCTGCCACTGGGCGCCCGGCCTCACTGCCGCTGCCCTCAGCGCCAGGCCAGGCCGTGCAGCCCCGCGGCTGGGACTCGGGGTCTGGCAACTGTGGTTTTTGCCGGGGAGGGGGCTGACGCCTCCCTGGCCCCGGGCACCGCTGGAACCGCGAGCCAGAGAGAGACTGAGCAGGCTGCGGAGCAACCAGGAGATGGGAGCACCAGGGACTGCGAGAGGGAGCCGGGGCCACTCTGGCTGCGGAGGCCCCTGCGGGAGCGCAATGCAGGAGCAGCGTGAGTGCCCCGCCATCTTCCCGGTAGACAATTTTGGACTTGCCTGGCACTAGTGTCCAACTGAGTAGTCACTGAGATAGCCATACCAAATTGGCAACCCCAGCATCATCTTAGTCAGGCAATAGTGTCAAACCTGTGGACTGTGAAACCCCCTGCCACAATGAATAAACTTCAAAGAAAAGACACCAGAAATACGAAAAATCAATAAAGTACACCACCCAAAGATAATAAATCTCAAGCTCTAGATCCTATAGAAAAAGAAGCCCTTGAAATGATTGACAAAGAATTTCGAGTGATAATTCTAAGGAAACTGAATGAGATACAAGAAAACTCAGCT
>NW_007729510.1:39280-40213 GCF_000696425.1 Galeopterus variegatus | reverse complement strand
CAGGTATAGGAAAAATCACAGATCTTCAGATCCAGGAAGCTCAACAATCTCCAAACGTATTCAACCCAAAAAGATCTTCTCCAAGACATGTTATAGTCAAACTGGCAAGACTCAAAAACAAAGAGAGAATCTTCAGAGCTGCAAGAGAGAAGCATCAAATCACCTATAAGGGAGCCCAAATCAGGCTAACATCAGACTTTTCATCTCAAACCCTAAAAGCCAGAAAGGAATGGAAGGATATATTCAAAATCCTAAAAGCCAGATATTGTCAGCCAAGAATACTCTACCCTGTAAGGCTATCCTTCCAAAATGAAGGGCAAATAGTATATTTCTCAGACAAACAAAAACTGCGGGAGTTCACCACCATACGACCACCCTTACAAGAAATTCTAAAAGGAGTACCACCACTGCCGTAAAAACCCAAGAAAAACCTAAACATACTAGTATAATAAAAATGGCATACATGAAGAGAAAACAAACAAACAAAATGGCTATCTACATCCTAAGGAACCAACAAACACAGAAAACAAACAGTAAATCAGAAAGCAAGGAACAAAAGACATCTAAGATAACCAAACAACAATCAATAAAATGCTAGGAATAAATCAACACTTTTCAATAACAACTCTTAATGTAAAAGGCTTAAATTCCCCAATCAAAAGACATAGACTGGCTGACTGGATTAAAAAGGAGGACCCAACTATATGCTGCCTTCAAGAGAACCACCTCACCCATAAAGACACACACAAACTAAGAGTGAAAAGATGGAAAAAGATTTACCATGCAAACAGAAAAGAAAAACGAGCTGGAGTAGCTATTCTTATATCTGACAAAGCAGACTTTAAACTAAAAACCATAAAAAGAGATAATGAGGGACACTACATAATGATAAAAGGAATGATACATCAAGAAGACATAACAATCACAAATATG
>NW_007729510.1:20132-37212 GCF_000696425.1 Galeopterus variegatus | reverse complement strand
ATAAATAAATAAATTCACACGCACACACAAAAAAACCGGGGGTGGGGGGAAGAAGACTTAACAACTACAACTCCTTGAAGTTGATACGACAACCAAACAGAAAGGACATTGTTGGGTGGGAGGGGGGAGAGGGAGGAGGGGCGGGGGTTTCGGTAATGGGCCACAATAATCAACCTCATTGTATATTGACAAAATAAAATTAGGAAAAAAACAAACAAAAAAGAACTATTGTGCATGAAAGGACATTTTCAAGAAAGCAAAATACCATGTACATATTGAAAGAAAATATTTGCAAGTCATGTATGTGATAAGGATTAATATGCACAATACATAAGGAATTCCTACAACTCAACAACAACAATGACAACAGCAGCAACAAACAATTCAAAAGTGGAAAATAACTTGAGTAAACATTTCTCCAAAGAAGATATACAAATGGCCTATAAACACATAAAAAATGTTCAACATCATTAGTCATTAGAGAAATGCAAATCAAAATTGCAGGAAGAAACCACCTTGGACCCATGAGGATGGCTATTTAAAAAAATGGAAAATAACAAGTGTTGATGAGGATGTGGAGAAATTGGACACCTTGTGCATTGCTGGTGGGAAAGCAAAATAGTGCAGCAACTGTGAAGAAAATTTTAGGAATTCCTCAAAAAATTAAACGCAGAACTATGCCATATGATCCATCAATTCCACTCATAGGTATTGATCCAGAAGAATCAAAAGCAGAAACTTGAAAAGATATTTGTATACCAGTATCTACAGCAGCATTATTTATAATACACAAAATGTGCAAATAACCCACGTGCCCATTGGCAGATGAATGGATAAATAAAATGTGGTATATACACACAATGGAATGTTATTCAGCCTGAAAAAGAAGGAAATTCTGACACATGTTACAACATGAATGAATCTTGAGGACATAACGCTAAGTGAAATAAGCCAGGGGCAAAAAGGCAAATACCACGATTCCGCTAGAGCAGTCAAATTCATAGAGACAGAAAGTAGAATAGAGATTACCAGGGTCTGGTGATTGGGGGGAGATGGAGAGAGTTCTATTGGAGATGAAAACATTTTGGGAATAGATAGTGGCGATAGTTACATGCCATTGTAGATGTATTTAATGCCACAAAATTGTGTACTTAAAACAGATTTAAATGATATATATTACGTATATTTCACCACAATAAGAACAAAGTATGCTTCTATTACTGTCAAGTATTAACAAAAGTTTAAAACATTAACAAATTCTTAACAGAGTAAATGTAAGTAACATCACTGTGTTTCTGAAAACTGCTTTTAAAAAATTCTCTTTTCTAGGATGACCTGTTTAATACCAATATGTAATCATTTGTTACTCCATCTACTAAGTGAGAATTGTCCTGATAATGATGGCCCATGTATTAGAATTATCGCAAGCATTAGAAAACATAATTGTAGTTTCAATGGTTTAAAAACATTCAGCACTTAATAACTCAGGGCCTCAATTTGCTAATCTGTTACATGGAGGTATGGAACTAGATTAATTCTAACTGTAACTGTAACTAGATTAATTTCAACTGTCTCATTTGACAGGCTGTGATTCCAAAAATCTTCTGATAGAGTAAAGACATTTATCTTAATAGGTTCTGTGGAGATACACAGGAAAGAAACCAGACACATTAGGTCCCAATACCAGGTTCTGTGAATGGATTCCACAGAATGATCTTCTTGGTAAGACCAAAGAGAAGCAACAGACAAATCCAACAAATTTATATGCAACATAAGCCAACAAACTTAATGTCTTCACATTTCTTTTGGAGCTCTAACATCAACATGAAATTTAAAATTCTCTGATTTATCATACAACCTCAGACCCAGATTGAGAGTCAACATACCCTTAGATCAGCCTCTCATTAACTTTTGTGTGGAATATTGCAACCTCCTCCTGATTCTCTGTCATCCATTTTGTCCCACCTCTATTCCGTCTTCCCCACTATAACTTTTTGTTTGTTTGTTTGACAGCTGGCCAGTATAGGGATCTGAACCCTTGACCTTGGTGATGTAACACCACGCTGTAACTGACTGAGCTAACCAGCCAGCGGCAACCCCTCCCCCTGCCCAGTATAACTTTTTGAAAAGAAAAATATGGTAATCCCATTATTGGACATTTGTATATCACCACTTTTAGTATTATAAATGGCTCAATACTGTTATAAAATCACGTGCAAAATCCCATTTTCTTAAACAGAGCACTTCATGAACTTGCCCTAGTCTTTCTAGCCTGTTACGCAACATTTTGTACTTGAAACCCTGCACATCTTACCTCCTTTTCCCCACAAACACAAAAGTTTAGTTTCTTGAATCTTTCCACTTTTTAAAATTTATGTACTCCTCACACAAATAACTTGTCTACCTGGTAACTACTCTCTATCATTTAAACTCAGGACAAATCCCAGAATTTTGTGGAATGACTTAATTTCTGGAATAACAAACTGCTGCTATCTTTGGAGCCTATTGGAATCTATATATAACCTTCTGGCACAGCAAATTGCATAGAAGATGCTGACTAATAGAATCAATGATTTATACAGGTGCCGTGTTTTTCTGTTTCTAGAATTCTCATAACTTAGAATAATGGTAAGTTATTTTTTCCCTCTTAGGTCATCCCCAAACCAGAGCTTTTATCACCCACTGTGGAACCAATAGAATCTATGAAGCTATTTACCATGGGGTCCCTATGGTGGGAATTCCCATGTTTGCTGATCAGCCTGATGATATGGCTCAAGTAAAGGCAAAGGGGCAGCTGTTGAAGTGGACTTGCAAACAGTGACGAGTTCAGATCTGCTTAATGCTTTGAAGGCAGTGATTTACAACCCTTCATGAGTGTAGAATGTATTCTTTTCTGAGAAGCATCTAGTATTTTAAAAGCAATAAACTGTTTCATTCTATTTTTTAAAACTTTATCAATATACAGTGTAGTTGATTTCCGTGTCCCTTTACTGATTCCTCCTCTCCCCTCCCCTCCCCCCTCCCCCCCATCAACATCGCATCTGTTCATTTGTATTAACAAGTTCAAGGAATTGTGACTGTTGTGTCTGCTTCCCCGCCCCCCCGTTTGTTTGTGTATTTATTTATTTTTAGCTCCCACAAATAAGTGAGAACATGTGGTATTTCTCTTTCTGAGACTGACTTATTTCACTTAATATAATTATGACCCAGCTATTCCACTGCTGGGAATATACCCAGAGGAATCCAAATCATGATGTTGAAGGGATACCTGTACTCCCATGTTTACTGCAGCACTATCTACAATAGCCAAGAGTTGGAACAAGCCCAGATGTCCATCATCAGATGAGTGGATACGGAAAATGTGGTATATCTACACAAAGGAATTCTACTCTGCTATAAAACAGACTGAAATACTACCATTCATTCTATTTGAAAATGAATTACTCTTAAATAATTACCAACACATACTAATATCAAATACAATTGTCTTTTACTCCCAAAATTCTATGGAGGCATTGTGATTCATCTACTATTAATGGATAACAGGTTACAATCTTGAAGAAATACTTAAATTTCTTTAAAGAAAATGAGCTACTGTTAAAGACACATAAATCTTAATATTTTTGATAATGATTATGTAAATATCTAAAAAATTACAGGCATACCCATTATAAAGAATTTAAACTATATGAGTATAGCCAAAATAGATAAATAAAAATTAAAAATCACTAAACTCTCTCCACACGTCTATAACCAATCTTACCAGGAGAGAAACATATCTTCAGATATTTCCCTTTTCTAATTAAGTAGAAAAGAAAAAGATGAAATGCCACATGTTCTCACTTATTTGTGGGAGCTAAAAATAAATAAATAAATAAACACACAAACAAACAAAGGGGGGAGAAGAAGACACAACAATCACAACAATTCCTTCAACTTTCTAAGACAAGTGAACAGATATGATGTGGGGGGGAGGGGAAAGGGGGGAAGAAGAACGCGTACAATGTATGTTGAGAAGTTAAGATAAAAAAATTTTTTTAAAAGAAAAGAAAAAGATGAAAGTCATTTTACAAAAATTGAGTGGTGTTACTTTTTAATTAAAAATATCCTATACTGGTACATTTTAATTTAAAAAGAAAAAGAAACTAAAATAAAATTGAAAGAATCACCAAGCTTTGGATAAATATTTAATATCAGATAAGTTGCTTACATTAAGAGATCAGAATAATTATTCAAAAAATGTTTCCAAATTTGATCAGTATAGAATAGATTTTCACTATGAAGTCATTTCCCAACTTCCCATCCATCTCTTCAACACCAGATATTAATTTTTGTTTGATATGTTATTACATTGTTGAGGCTTACAACATGGACGTCTTGCCTGTGCCCTCAATGTCCAATGCTGTTTAATCTTAGTTTTATATTGTATGGACTTAATGATACTATTCCAGTTTTACTACAGTCCTCCCATTCCTGGAGGCTTTTTGTTTTTATTAATTTGTTATCTGACAAGTATTTTTTTATGTGTGTGGTTGATTTTGTTGTTTCTTTATTTTCTTGAAATCTATCCAGAGGTATTTATTACGTAAGTTCTTGCATATTAAGAAAGACCTGCCTTATTTTTTTAAAAAACGAAGTACAACTTCACTTTGTATTATATCCCTGGCTCACAATTTTCTCCTTCAGAACTTTCTACATGTTGTTTTACTGTCTTCTACAACTTAATGTTGTTACACTCTTCTTAAATAATCATGGTACCCCAGTGTGGGAGAATAAAGCTATCACCTTCCTCTCAAATCCGAGGAAACTCTTCTTCTAGGTAAACCATCCAAAACCTTGAGCCAGAACCCCGGCCTGGCCTTCTGTTCTTTGAATGAAGTTGGAAGGGTTAGTGTCCTTGCTGTTGCCATTGTCCCATCTCACCACTGGCACTTGAATCCCTCCACAGCCTGCAACCAAGATTGCAGCATCTACTCATTCTGAGACCCTTCTTCTAGCCCATGAGATCAGATGGGCTCTTTGTTTTAGTCTGAGTATCATGGCCACAAAGATCATAGACTGAAACCATTACCCGGTACTATTGAAGACCAGCTTATTGTTCACACCAACAACTCCAGGCCAAACCTGGGTGAGGGAAGGGGTCCCTTTATCATAGGCCTACCCCTGAACACTGCTGCCTGTCTCTTTCCTGGCCCTAACATCACACTTGACAAATGAGATCAAAGTTTGGCATTCTCAGCCTACACATTCTATATTCATTCGTACTTCTGAACTTTTAAAATGCTATTTCCAATTAGGAATGCGTATCAGTCCATTTCTGATGCTTATAATGAAATAAACAGAACTGGGTGATTTATAAAGAAAACTAAATTTATTGCTTACAGTTTCTGAGGTTGGGAAGTGCAAAGTTCAGGGAACACATCTGGTGGTGGTGACAGTGACCCCTCACATTGCAGGATGGTGGAAGCTGAGAGAGCAGAGAGAGAATAACCTCTTCATTCACTCTTCTTTTAAAGCCCTCCAAACCACACTCCTGACCACCATTTTTAATCTATCACTACTGCATGGTCCTGCAATCGATTCACCTCTTCAAGGCTCCACCGTTCAATTACCATAATAGGATTTCCCACCCTCAACAGTTTAAGTGGGGATTAAGCTTCTAATATATGAAATTTGAGGACACAATTCAAGCTTCAATGAGTTTGGTGGGGACATAATTCAATCCACTACAGAATGTTAAGAATATATAACATAATTTTAGGTGATCATGTTCTTAACAAATTCTTTAATTCTCAAATTTTTTATCAATGTGTTCAATCTTCAGCTACAAAGAGAATGCTATGAGGTTATCAAGGATTCACCATGATCAGCCTGTGAAGCCCCTGGACCGAGCAGTCTTCTGGACCAAATTTGTCATGCGCCACAAAGGAGCCAAGCATCTGCGGCCAGCTTTTCATGACCTCACCTGGTTCCAGTACCACTCCTTGGATGTGATTAGGTTCCTGTTGGCCTGTGTGGCAACTAGTATATTCCTGTTCAAAAATCGTTGCCTGTTTTGTTTCAGGAAGTTTGGTAAGACAGGAAAGAAAAGAAAGAGGGAGTAGTTTTTCTTTAACAGTCTGGCTGGAAATCTCAATAGGTCTCATTCAGATTAATTTAGCCACTGATTTGAACAAATTCCTCTCCTTCTCTCCAAGGTTCTTGTCCATTCCAGAGCTTATCAAGTCAAAAATTAGAGAATCACCTTAGTAGTTTAACACATGATTTAGAACTAAGGTTTTGAATAATTTAATCTGTAAAAGTAGAATATAAACACAGGGAAATTTCTACTTCACACTCTATTTGTTTCAGTTCAAAAAGTCAAGATGCTATTTGAGACATTAGAAACATAATGATTAATTCTATTTTTATTGTCTATCATATTAAACATTTTCTAATTATTTAACATTATTTTGGATCCAGTATATTATCATTATTGAATATTCCCTAAAGGAACTAGACAAGTAGTCAGGTAAAGCACCTTATAGCCAGAATTTCTCTTCCAATTAGGAATATCAGGAGATGGTCAGGATTTCTATTCTGCATCCTGTGAAGCATATTTTATACCATCAATTTCCTTTCCTATGAAACATCAGATTTTATCTTCCTTGGGATATAAGATACTAATTTTTGTTGTTAATCTTGGGGGGAAGGCAATTTGGCCAACCAAAAGGAGACATTGTTCATGTCTCCCACAAGGACAGAGAAACAGATAATACATCGAATGCACAGCTACACTTACACAAGAAAAACTAAATAAGGGAGAAGGAACACACCGAGCACTCCCTTTTATTCCCCTCAAAGCCTAAGTTCCTGACCCTGACCTCCAGTATCCCCATACATGGTTTTCCATTTAAATTGAAGAACTTCAGGCTACTTGAGAGCACCTATCAGGGCCACAAGTCACTAGCTGGGATACCGGCAAGTCCACCCAGGGCCACTCACCTCAGCCAGAGAGTTACAGGGCATCCAGATGCTTCTCAAGAACCCCAGATCTTGCCCATGACTTCAATTCAATAGATTAACAAACAGCTTAGAAGTCATATTTATTTTGAGAAGATAAACAAAATAGACAAACCATTAGCTAGGCTAACCAGAAAAACAAGAGAAAGTCTCAAATTACAAAAATTAGAAATGAAAAAAGAGACATTACAACTGATACTACAGAAATTCAATGAATCATTAGAGGCTATTACAAACAATTATAAGCCAACAAATTTGAAAACTTGGAGGATATAGACAAATTTCTGGACACATACAAACTACCAAGAAATAGAAAACCTTAAGAGACCAATAACAAGCATTGAGATTGAAGTAGTAATCACAAGTCTCCCAACAAAGAAAAGCCCAGGACTAGATGGCCTTACTGTTGAATTCTACCAAACTTTTAAAGAGGAATTAGTACTAATTCTCTTCAAACTATTCAAAAAAATTGAAACAGAGACCATTCTCCCAAATTCATTCTATTGGGCCAGCATCACTCTGATACCCAAACCAGACAAAGATACAACAACAAAAAAGAAAACTACAGGCCAGTATCTTTGATGAACATGGAAACAAAAATCCTCAAAAAAATATTAGCAAATAGAATACAGAATAACCTTAAAAAAAAATATATATATATATATATACCATGATCAAGTGGGATTCATCCCAGTGATGCAAATATGGTTCAACACACACAAGTCAATAAATGTGATATACCATGGCAGCAAAATCAAAGACAAAAACTATATGATTATTTCAGTACATACTGAAAAGACATTCAACAAAAGTCAACATCCCTTCATGATAAAGACTCTCAGCACATTAGGTATAGAAGGAAAGTATCTCAACACAATAAAAGCCATATATGACAAACCCACTGCCAATATCATCCTGAATAGGGAAAAGTTGGAAGCCTTTCCCTCAGAAATGGGAACAAGACAAAGATACCAACTATCACTACTCCTATTTAACATAGTATTGTAAATACTAGCCAGAGCAATCAGGCAAGAAAAAGAAACAAAGGGCATCCAGATTGGAGAAGACAAAGTCAAACTGTCCCTTTTTGCAGATAACATGATCCTATATAGAGAAAAGCCTAAAGACTCTACAAAAAAACTCTTTGAGTTGATAAACAATTTCAGTAAAGTTACAGGATACAAAATCAACACACAAAAATCAGTAGCATTTATATACTCCAATAACAAATTAGCAGAAAAAGATATCAAGAAAGCTAGCCCATTTACAGTAGTCACCAAAAAAATAAAATACCTAGGAATCAATTCAACCAAGAAGATGAAAGACCTCTACAAGGAGAACTACAAATTGCTGCTGAAAAAAATTAAAGAGGACACAAAAAGATGGAAAGACACTCCATGCTCTTGGATTGGAAGAGTTAATATTGTGAAAATGTCCCTACTGCCCAAAGTGACCTACAGATTCAATGCAATCCCAATCAAAATACCAATGACATTTTTCACAGAAAGAGAAAAAATAATCCTAACATTCATATGGAACAACAAAAGACCCTGAATAGCCAAAGCATTCCTGAGCAAGTATATAAATGAATAAATAAATAACATTGGAGGTATTAAACTACCTGACTTCAAAATGTATGACAAAGCTATAGTAACCAAAACAGCATGGTACTGGCATAAAAATAGATACAAGGACCAATGGAAGAGAATAGATAACCCAGAAGTCAACCCACATACTTATAGCCAACTGATTTTGGACAAAGGCTTCAAGAACATACGTTAGGGAAAAGACTGCCTCTTGGATAAATGGTGCTAGGAAAACTGGATATCTGTATGTAGCAGAATGAAACTAGAACTTTACCTCTAGCCATGTACCAAAATCAACTCAAAATCAACTAAGGACTTAAATTTAAGATGTGAAACTATAAAGCTTCTAAAAGAAAACAGGGGAAACACTTCAGGAAGTAGGATGAGGCAAAGACTTTATGAATATGACCCCAAAAGCACAGGCAACAAAAAGAAAAGTAAACAAATGGGACTTTATCAAACTAAAAAGCCTCTGCACGGCAAAAGAAACAATTAACAGAGCAAAAAGACAGCCTACAGAGTGGGAGAAAATATTTGCAAACTATGCATCTGACAAAGGATTAATATCCACAGTATACAAGGAATTCAAACAACTCAACAGTAAAAAAACAAATATCCCGATTAAAATGGACAAAGAAGCTGAATTGGCATTTCTCAAAGGAAGGCATACGAATGGCCAACAGACACGTGAAATTAAATGCTCAACATCACTCAGCATCAGGGAAATGCAAATGAAAACCACATTGAGTTATCATCTCACCCCAGTTAGAAGTCGTGTTTATACTGGATTGTTTCTTTCTAGTTTCCTGTATCCCTAGACACTGGCATGCTTAGCTGTCTCTGCAGACTTGTGCTGGCTGGAGTTCTCCTGAGGCTTGTTATATTATTGCAACAGTAAGTGTGTGAGGCCCCTCATCCCTGCAATATGTTACTGGAAATTACACTAAGTCCAATATGCTTCCCTGTACTTTGAACCTAACCCTGACAGAAACGAATACTCTATGTTATTAAATTTTCAGCATGCTTAAATTTTAGCCTGATTTAGTGTAATAACTATTTTGTTAAATGTGCATACCTCTCAATTTGATTATTGTTTTCATTTATATTCCTAACTCTATAACATTTATGTTTTGAAATAACTTTAAGCTTATAGAAAAGTCAAAAGAAGAACAAATAATTCCAGAATACTTTCACCCAGATTTTCCAATATTTCCTAAAAACAAGAAAATTATCTTACAAAAGTAGAGTACAATTATCAAAACTAGGAAGTTAATGCGATACAATACTATATCTACAGACTTTATTCAAATTATGACAATTATCGCAATGATGTCTTTTACACAGATGGATTGTTACATAGATAGATGATTAGGTGGATTGATACGTAGGTAGTCAGTAGATTCATAGATAGGTAGGTAGGTAGGTAGATAGATAGATAGATAGATAGATAGATAGATAGATAGATAGATAGATAGATAGATAGATAGATAGATAGATAGATAGATAGATAGATAGATAGATAGATAGATAGATAGATAGATAGATAGATAGATAGATAGATAGATAGATAGATAGATAGATAGATAGATAGATAGATAGATAGATAGATAGATAGATAGATAGATAGATAGATAGATAGATAGATAGATAGATAGATAGATAGATAGATAGATAGATAGATAGATAGATAGATAGATAGATAGATAGATAGATAGATAGATAGATAGATAGATAGATAGATAGATAGATAGATAGATAGATAGATAGATAGATAGATAGATAGATAGATAGATAGATAGATAGATAGATAGATAGATAGATAGATAGATAAACAGATCTGTTTTAGAATCCAGTGTGGGATCCTCTATTGCATTCCATTGTCATGTATCTTTAGTATCCTTTATTTTTGAATGATTCTTCAGTTTAAAATTGCCTGATGTTTCTTTATGATTAGATTCATTTTGGGTAGCAATATCCCATGGTAATTTTGTGTACCTCTCAGTGCATCATATCAGGATATATCCCTATTCCTGCATGCACAAAAATAGTTTTAAAAATATTTACCCAGGAAATAGGACATTAAAGTATCAGTTTATGCCCTACAAAAAAAGAATTGCTCAATGTATTAGTTTGCTAGGGCTGCCATAACAAAATACCACAGACTTGGTGGCTTAAACAACAGGAATTTGTTTTCTCAGAATTCTGGAGGCTGGAAGTCCAAGATCAAGGTGTAGATAGGTTTGGTTTCTTCTGAGGGTTGTCTCCTTAGCTTGCAGATAGCTGCCTTCACACTGTGTCCTCACATGGCCTTTTCTGTGCCTGCACATCCCTGGTGTCTCTTCTTCTCCTTATAATGACACCAGTCAAATTGGACTAGGGCCAACTCGTATGACATCATTTAACCTTAATTATCTCTGTAAAGGCCCTCTCTCCAGATACAGTCCTTTCTGAGGTGCACTGGGGGGTTCAGACTTCAACATATGAATATGCAGGAGACACAATTCAGTCCATAACACAGAATGAAATTCCTTTGCTCTATTCCCACAGTTGTTCATCTTGTTTTGTAAAAATAGTTTCAGATTCTGGGTATAATGAGCATTTTTGAAGATCCCTGACAGGAGATACAAACGATAAATATTTTATTTTGATTTAGCGCCTTTCCTCTTTTCCTGAGGCTCAATGCAACCATGAACAGCTGCTCACAGAAGACATGCATATTTATGTGTGTGCGTGTGTGTGTGTGGCAGGAGGAGTTGAAATCTGTATTAATGTGCTCACTAGAGAAGAAAAGCAAATGTTTATTCTATAAGTATTTAGTTCCTGGTATTTTTAACTTTTTAATGTTTTCTAAATGTAGTCATTTATTAATTCATTTAATAACATTACTTAATAAAATCAGTGTTCTTAATAATTTAATACAATGGATTGAATGGTCCCCAAAGTCTTTGAAGCTTAATCCCCACTACAACTGTTTAAGGTTGGAAATGTTATTACAGTAATTAATAGGTGGGGCCTTGAACAGGTTATTAGATACTGAGGACCATGCCCTAGTGAATGTATTAATAATGGTGGTCATAGACTTAGCTCTCTCTCTTCCTGCTCCACCATTCTGCCATGTGAGACCCCTGCATCACTGTCACCACCAACAAGGCTTTCACCACATGTGTTCCCTGGACTTTAGATTTCCCAGCCTTTGAACCAAAAGCAGTAAATTTGGTTTTCTTACAAATTACTCAGTTCCATGTATTTTGTTATAAGCAACAGAAATGGGATAATACGGAAAATTGGTACCAGAGGAGTGGGATGTTGGTTATAACAAATATTTGAAAATGTAGAAGCAGCTTTGGAACTGGGTGTTGGGCAATGGTTGGAGGAGTTTGGAGGACTCAGAAGAAGAAAAAAGATGAGGGAAAGTTTGGAACTTCTTACAGGCTGGTTAAATGGTGGTGAGCAGAATGTTGGTAGAAACATAGACAGTAAAAGCCACACTGAGGAGGTCTCAGAAGTGAGAAGGAGTTTATTGGAAACTGGGGAAAAGATCATCCTTGCCATAAAGTGGAAAGGAACTTGGCTGCATTCTGTTCATGCCCGAAAGTTTTCTGGAATGTAGAACTTAAAGGTGTTGACCCAGGGTATTTGATGGAAGAAATTTCTTTTTTTTTTTTTTTTTTTGTCTTTTTCTGTGTCCGGCAACGGAACGCAACCCTCAGTGTCGCCCCCGTACCGGACCAAGACCGGCAACGGGATCGCAACCCTTGGTGTTGCCCCCGCGCCTCGCTCAGCCAGTGAGCGGGAACCGGTCTGTATGTGGGATCCGAACCCTCGGCGGGAGTGCCTCCGCGCTTCCCAAGCGGCGCACTAGCGCAGTGCGCCACCGGGCCGGCCCCTGGTGGAAGAAATTTCTAAGCAAAAAAAACATTCAGGAAGCTGCATGGCTACTTGTAACAGCCTGCACTGAGTTATGGCAGAAAAAGGCATGATAGAAAGCCAGAACTGTGGAGCTACCTGTGTGCAATGCCAGCCTGCAAGAGCTAAAGTATGGCCTGAGACTAGGAAAGCCACAGGAGTGAAGTTGCCCAAGGACTTGGGGACCCAACCCCACACCAGTGTGCAGAGAATGCGAAACATGGAGTTGAGATACATAATTCACAATCTTTGAGATTTGATGCTGGCCCTGCTGGATTTTGGACTTTTTAAGGACCTATGACACCTTTTTTTTGGCCTATTTCTCCTTTTATGAATGGGAATATGTACCCTATGCTTGTCCCACCATTGGAAGTAGATAACTTGTTCTGATTTCACAGATGGAACTTCGAATCTTGGACTTTTGAGTTGAAACAAGTTAAGACTTTGAGGATAAAATGAATGAATTTGTATGTAAAAAGTATATGAGTTTTGGGTGGCCACTGGGGGAGTGCAGTGAATTGAATGTCCGCCTACCAAAGTCATTGAAGCTTAATCCCCACTATAACTGTTTCTGGTGGGAAATCCTATCATAGTAATTGAAAGGTGAGGTCTCGAAGAGGTAGCTACTGAGAACCATGACCTAATGAATGCATTAATAATAATGGTGGTCATGGGCTTGGTTCTGAGGGCTTTAAAAAGAACACATGAGAGTCTCTCTCTGCTCCACCATTCTGCCATGTGAGACCTCCTGAGTCACTGTCACCACTAACAAGGCCTTCACCAGATGTGTTTCCTGGACTGTGCACTTCCCAGCCTCTGAACTGCGAGCAATAAATTTTGTTTTCTTATAAGTTACCCAGTTCCATGTATTTTGTTATAAGCAACAGAAACAGACAAATGCATTAAGTACTTTTTCATCATATTATGTACCAAGCATTGTGGTAAGTGCTTTAAGTACTACATGAATGAGATGTTTCTTCTGTTATAGATCTTACAATCTAGTGAGAACAGGAAAAGGCATGTAAAATGCAGCATGTAGTGAGTTATGACACTGATAAGTACAGGGACCATGAGAACATGTGGACAAGACTTCTCACCAGTCTTAGGGGAAGTGACTTAGAAACTGGGAACTGAGGTTGAGCATAGACTTCTTAAGGCAGAAGCAGCGTGGAGAGTAGGAGAGGTGGATTCCTAGAGAGAAAAGAGCACTTACACCCACGTGCTCTCTCCTTCTGAAGCACAGGGCCTGCTGCAGAGGCAGCTCTACGGAGGGAAGTTGCTACATGAATTTGCAGGCCTCTTCCTGACTGTTCCTGGACAAAAATGGCCTCAAGTATTTGAATCTTTGAACACTCACCGAGTGAAGCTATTGATCTTAATGTCTAGGTACTTTGGCAAATATGTGGTATTGCCTTTATTATTATTATTATTGTCATTATTATTATTAATGTAATTATGAGTATATGGTTCATTTTTGAAGGACAGAATAAAATGAGCAGCTGCCAAGGCAGTTAATGACTGGGATTTGACCACAATATTCTGTTCCAACACATTCGAATTCTCAACATCCAAATAACCAGGGCGTCAATTGTCCTGAGTCAGGGGAGCAGGACGGGGGCTGGGCAGGCGCTGGGCAACGCTGAGCAGCCAGTCGTGGGCCTGACATCGCAGGGCAGCCTCTCTCCGAGAAATCAGCCTCTAACGCCGCTGCTTGCCTGCCTCACACACGCCCTTCTAGTCACACCAGCAGCCAAAGCTAAACCAAGGGATGGTCAGGAGGGCGCAACCTAGCTGCTGTCCTCCCTCGGCCCCACCTCATGTCCCCTCCCCCCTCCTGCTGTGTATCCACCTGGTGCCATAGCCTGTCACGCCCGCTGCAGTGAGGGCTTCTGTGGGAACCGTGACTCTGTCTCTCGATGGCACCATTCTTACTTCCCATATGCCCCTGAGTGTGTCTCCTTGACAGTGCTCAGATGTCCCCTTTCTCCCTTCCACCCTCCTCCCATGTGTTTCCTTACTCCCTCCCTTCCATCTTTTTTCTTTTTAACTTCTCTTACAGTTCCGCACTACAAATGTGATTCAGTTCGGGCGTAGAAAACTACAAGGAATAATTGTGTGACATCTCACCATCCACGGATTATGGTTGTTAAGGTTCTGATGTACTTCCTTCCGGTGTCGTGTGTCGTGTGTGCTACAAAACTGGGGTTCTACCTTTTGTCCGATTTTACGTCCTGCTTATTTCACCTTTTCTGTGTTGCCAGCATTTCCTACTCGCAGTCGGTTCCTCTGCTCCGTGACTGTCATGTCAGTATTTCCACTTCTACTTGCACCTGTGAGTATTCCAGCATGTAACCTTACCTAGTCTTTTTCTTAAAAAACTTCTCAGTGAAGTTCTTCCCCCTTCCTAGCCCTGCTGTGCTGAGCCACGTCCTCCTTTCTCCTTCCACAGAAATATCACCATAGAAATCTCCTGCCCTCAGGCTCTCCCCCTCCACCACTCACTCACTTCTCCTGAAAGAACTTCCTAAAATGCAAACCAGACCATGTCTTTCCTGGATTTAACCTTCAGTGTCTACCCCATGCCATGCTCTTCAGGATACAGTTTTCACTCCTGACCCTGATAAGAGTTTTTCTCTGCTTGGCCCCTTTTGGCCTCTCCATACTCCTCTCTGGATCTCTCTGTCCCTCCCCACCCCCCCCAACTTCAATCCTTCAAATATTGGTACCTCTGAGTCATTGTTCATAGTATTCCTTCTGTCTGAAATACCGTTCCCCTTTCTTTGCATGACATGACCTATGCATCCTTTAAAATTCAGCCCAGGGAGCACCACTGTTTGTACACTTCCCAAAAGTCCATTCTTTTAACCTCCACCTTCCCCTGTGGGTTAAGATCTCAAGGTCGGCTCTCCCCAGCCTGGGAACCTTCCTTTTGGCCACTGTACCTTTTCCTAAGTGAATAGTTTTTCTTCCCCTTAGCAAAACCTGAATCTGAATCCCAAACACCTCGCACATAGAGAACACTCAAGAAAAGTCTGCTAAATAGAGTTAGACTTTCACAGTCATTCTCTCTCAGCGGCCAAGAGTTCCTGTGTCCAAGGCCAGCTTCCTTCTGTTGGCTCCACTCTCCCCTCAGCATGCCTGACACATGAGTCACTAATTGTTGGACAATATCATTTGTTGACATGGTTATGAAGTCCTGTCCACTTGTGGAATTTCCCAGGGATTTCAGAATGTCCCTTTAAAATCCCTTTCCCCAAGCACTTCCATTTTCAGAGAAAGAAAATATTAAGGCATTGTTACCCTGAGGATAAATCAGCTATTGCAAACATTTCTCACATGAACTTTGCTTTCAGAAGCTCCAAAAGAGAAAAACAAATGATACTCAGTTTACAAATTGATTAAATAATATTTAACATGCAAATTTTAATGTAGTAGATATGAGAATGGTTTAGGCAGAGATCCAGAAAGTTAGAAAGAAATCTGTATGACTACTTCAAAATACCACTTTAGTGCCAAAGGAAAAAAAAAATCTCTTTGAACTTAAGCTAACGAAAGCTTTTCATAAAATCATTACAGTGACATCGTTTTTTTTATTGGTTATGAATATTCATGAGATACAAAGCTGATTGTCACCTCTTGCACCCAAGATGTGAAGGCCAGATCCATATTGGCAGCATGACAGTGACATAATTCTAATTCACCATTTTCACCATACAAAACTCCTTACATTTGTTACTGTTACTAGCTACTAGAGTCACAGTTATTAACCTAAACGGAAGGATGAACATATTTACATAATTTAAATAACAATGATAATCAGATATATCAGAACCTCACCATAGTCATGAAGCTAATTATGACCCCTCACTAGCTCAGGCTTTTTCAAAGGCCTTGGAAGGGGTGCTAGCACTGTGTTCATGTGGTCACATATTTTAATAAAATTTGCTGAAGTCATTATAATATATGACTTTTTTTTCACACTCCCACTTCCCTTCTGTACTATTTTCCTTGTATTGGGTGATGTCAGAGTAGCTGTAAGCATTTTTGAGATCTGGCTAAGGGGAAGTGGAGTTGAGGAAACAAATTTTCTTTAGGTTTAGTGACATGGATTGCATTGTTTCACAGTTACGTTATGAATAATTCTGTTTTCACTAGCCATCCGGTGTAACAATAGCTTCTAGGAATATCCCTTTGCTTACTGTGCACACTCCTGCAGCTTCCCGATGCAGAAGTCAGAATGCGTGCTAAGGTACACAGCACCACAATGACGCAGGTATGGAAGAAACAAGGTTGAAATACACAGAGCCAGAAGCTAATCTGGGGAAAATTCAATCAACTGAATGAAAAATAATAAGGGAAAAAAAAAAAAAAAAGGACCGACCCCGTGGCTCACTCGGAGAGTGTGGCGCTGGGAGCGCAGCAGTGCTCCCACTGCAGGTTCGGATCCTATATAGGGATGGCCAGTGCACGATGGCCGGTGCACTCACTGGCTGAGTGCGGTGTGGGCGACACCAAGCCAAGGGTTGCAATCCCCTTACCGATCACAAAAAAAGAAAAAAGAAAAATGATAAGCACAATATTCTGTT